>NC_041385.1:832264369-832264964 GCF_002162155.2 Triticum dicoccoides
GCTCCACCGCCGCCGCCGATGATATTTTCAATTAACAAATTTGAACATATTTTCTAAATAATTATTACTGTTTTTATAAAAAGATATTACTGTTATGATTTAAACAAGTTTGAACATATTTAAACACAAATAAATATCAAACAGGATTTAAAATGCATAAAAAAATATTGGGGAGCCTGGGAATCAAACCCAGGACCTCCTGATGTGTGTGCTGCATACTGACCAGTCGGGCTAGTGGGCGGGTTCTGTTGTAGATAGGGTTAGGTGGTATATATGTCGGGCTAGATTAAATTACTTATGGCGCACCCTCCGGTGGTGCGCCATTGCTATGGATGTACTTATGGCGCACCTCTGGGTGGTGCGCCATTGCTAAGCCTCCCCCACACTAAAATCCCCAATCCCCAATCTACACTCTAATCCCTCCCCTGCCTCACCCGCCGTCCCCGGCCGTACGTGCACCCGACCACCCTCCGCCGCCGACCACCTCCCTCACCGTCCCCCCTCCGCCCGCGCCCGCGCCCTCGCCGCCCTCGCGCCCTCGCCGCCCCCCTCCCCCCGCGGCCCCGCCTGCGCCCCCCTCCCTCCCGAGCGCGAC
>NC_041385.1:832265140-832328887 GCF_002162155.2 Triticum dicoccoides
GTCCCCTCAGCGCCGCCCGCCATCTCCCCGAACCCTAGCTCCGCCGGCGTTGGGGACGACCACCTCGTCGGCCTCACCAAGCCGCAGGCCCTCAAGCCCCACGTCGTCCTCGGCCTCGCCCTCTCCACCGGCGGAGCCCCTTCCTCCACCCCTGCAGCGCAGCAGCAGCAGTAAACAGCCAGGTAAGATGATGATGCATTTTCATTCAGTAGGTAAAGTTGACCATGCTAAGCATAGGGATTGAGGTTGAGCCTGGTGCTCACTATGCAACATCAGTATTCTCAGAATCCTTTTACAATGTAAAAGGAAGAATGAAACTCAACTTCTACCCTTGTTGCCCCTGATTGTTTCAACACTGTAACAAACTAATTCTGATTTCATAAATGAATGAAGCGTGATTGGACTGTAGGCTATGCATTTGAGAGTGACAAGAACAGTACAGTTACAGTAAACTATCATATTGGAGCAAAGTCAACTAGTGCACATCATGCTTATACATACACAAGTACATAACAGTTTAGGACAGATATAGGTCGTAGAATGAAATAACTTAAATTATATTATTTGTTCCCAAATTTCCATACCTAGTCTCTCTAGTGGTCTTCTCTTCTTAATGAGCGGCTATATTATTGTGATGAAGATGGTAGTCCAGCGAAATCAAATATGAGACTAAAAGAGGAATGGAAACTTGTATGACAACTTAACTGAAGTAAACAGCAGTAAACAGCCAAATACTTGAAACTATTATCTGGTAGGAGATTTATTTTAACAAGATAGAAGAAAACACCCAAGATGATAGGTAATAATACATTCATGTCTAAGACCATTGAGTGGTTGAACCGTATGCGGTGTGCCTATATATGCCTGTATATATTTCCCGTGATTCGCCTAAGACACGACGAAATCACCATATGTGACTGAAAATATGGAGAAGAACCAGAGGCTTCTTGAGAGCAACCAGACAAACATTAAGTGAAATTAATTAGATTGTGTGTATAGTAGTACTACTAGTTTTTGCTGGTGAACCATACAACATTAAGTGAAATTAAGTAGAAATTATAGTAGTTTTAGTTTCACACATCAAGTTTCAGTTTCACAACCAGCTCAACACTAGCTACATACTGCTGCCCAATACTAGCTCTTTAGAGGGTATACTGCTTTCTTTTCTTATCTTAAAACATGCTACAAGGGGCAAAGCATGGATGGTTGCCTTTCGGGTGCATCATCCCACAAACCCGGCCCGGCTGATTGCCTTTCGGGTGCGAATCAACCACGCGACATGTTTGATCGATCGTGCCGATCCTTGTGCTTGCTGGGTTGGATATGGATGATGACTAGATGCCAGCTGCGCGCTTCTTCTTCTGGTCTGACCTGCACTGCCATTAATTAGTGTTAACTGTACTAGTATAATCAACTTCAGAGAGTGTCACACTCAGTTCAGCATCTGGAAGACCAAGTGGCACTATCAACTTGTCTTTATCTCCATTTTTCTTGAGCACACACCTATCATGTATCATGTATGTAGTAGCAACATGCTGATGGGGAGGTGTAGCGGGATCATGACAAAATGTGCTGCTATCTTATTCCAAGATGCACATTTTCTCTCAAACTGACATGTTCTTAATATGGACTCTGTTTGATGATAGAGGTGTAGCAGGATCATGACAAAATCAGCTGTTATCTTATTCCAAGATGCACATTTCCTCTGAAACTGACTGAATTGTTCTTAATTTTGCAGGTAGAGGGCAAGATAATTTGTTGGTTGTTTGCTGTCATGTTGTTATTACTTCCATTAGGGCATCTGTTGGTTCATTAACCTTTCTAACATCTGCATATTTCAGGTTTCCGAGGAGGTAAAGGAAGTGAAGTTCAGACAGTGCAGCAGCAGCAACACCTTCAAGGTGAGAAATATGTTCCTATTTATCTTTTTTTGCTCAAGTTCTTCAGTACATCATATAATATAGAGAAGTGCAGATCAAGTGGTGCAATCATATACATCTGCCCTTAAGTCATCCTTCCCTTTAAGCAGAGTGATGCCTTTCGATGTCACACAATAATGTTTGTTGCAAGAACATTCTACTCTTAGTGTTCGTTTGTTTACTGCATAAAAATATATAGTTTTGCTGCTGTTATGCCTGTATTCACTGCTGCTGCTGTTGTACTTGTGATGATGTTGTAGGTACCCCGAGAGGCCCTTGAGTTTGCCGAAATGTCGATTAACTTCCGTTCCGGCAAATTCGGGTACTCCATATGTCCTATTTTCAGCAAAGGTAATGCTGAAATTTTCCATGAATTTTAGCATTACTTTGCTAAAAATAGGACATATGGGGTACTTGCGACTAATGCCTGTTATCATGCATGTTTTATGATCTGTTGTAAGGGTACTAATTGGTCTCTTCTGCTGCTTATCAGAGATGGCAGGAAGCAGCCACCATCGATCTGTGACACCGCAGTACGAGTTGGATGCTTCCGAGTTCTTCACTATCATACTTGAGGCTTCAGTATCATCCATGACGCAGGTATATAAAACGAGAGATCTCCCCTTCACCCATCTCATTATGATATCTGTTGTTTGCTACATCACTCATTGTCCCAAACTACAGAGGCTGCTTGACAGTTTTATGAACATGCTGATGGGTGAAGATCCGCCAAATAATGTGAAGCTGCGACAGGCCGGCAGCGGGTTTCGCAGGCAGTGGGATGTGCAGTTGGTGATCAAGAAGGGCCACATGTACTTGTCTCGTGGGTGGGAGAAGTTCTACCGTGCCTACGACCTGCAGCTGGGGTACTTCCTTCTCTTCAGGTACGACGACGACGCCAACATGCTCATCGTGAAGGTGTTCAACAAGACTATGTGTCGCATGCGATACGCTGCCAATGATGATGCCGGTACGTTCTGCCTCTTCTTATTCCTCTACATTTAGCTTTGTCTCACATTGATTGTTAACGGTCATTGTTGCATTTTGGACAGGTAATGGGAGCAGTAGCAGCGACACTAGCTACAGCCAAAGCAGCAGCGACTATGGCTGTAGCGAAAGCAGCAGTGATTCTGGCTGTAGCGAAAGCAACAGCGATTCTGGCAGCAGCATAGACAACAAGAAGGATGATCCGAACTGGAGTGCGGGAGAAGAGGAGCAGAGTGAGGATGAGGAGCCGCAGGATGACGATGGGCATCAGGCTGAGGATGACCTAGCGCTGGTGGTGGCTGACCAAGGGCAAGAGATGGTGGTGGCTGACCATGGGCAAGAGATGGAGGTGGCTGAGGATGACCTAGCGATGGTCGTGCCTGAAGGTGGCCTCGCGATGGTGGTGGTGCCTGACAATGACCACGCACCGATGGTGGCGCCGGCGATCCCACAGCTGGGCGACATGACCACGCCAATTGTGGTAGAAGACTACATCCCACTGCCTCCACTGCCTCCACCGCCTCGCCGCTCTAGGCGCATCAGGGAGAGGAAGGAGAAGAAGGAGAATAACAATGCATGAGAACTGAACTTTGTCAGGTATGTCAGATCTCCTATAGGTTAGCTATCCAAAATGATATATATATACTTATTAGCTATGTTATCTCTAATATGCTTAGTTTCCTATAGGTTAGCTTCATTTTTACCTAAGTTGGCTCTAATATACTAACTTAGAGCTTATATGCTTAGTTTCCTATAGGTTAGCTCCAAAATAACTTATGTTAGCACAAAATGATCAAGTTTACATAATAAGCTTATAGTCTTTTTCTTATTCTTCTTCTTTTCCAAAATGACATAGGTTAGCTTCATTTTACCTAAGTTGGCTCTAATATACTAACTAAGAGCTTATATGCTTAGTTTCCTATAGGTTAGCTCCAAAATAACTTATGTTAGCACAAAATGATCAAGTTTACATAATAAGCTTATAGTCTTTTTCTTATTCTTCTTCTTTTCCAAAATGACATAGGTTAGCTTCATTTTACCTAAGTTGGCTCTAATATACTAACTTAGAGCTTATATGCTTAGTTTCCTATAGGTTAGCTCCAAAATAACTTATGTTAGCACAAAATGATCAAGTTTACATAATAAGCTTATAGTCTTCTTCTTATTCTTCTTCTTTTCCAAAACTCTTCTTATTCTTCTTCTAGTGTTCTTCTTCTTATAGTATTCTTCTAGTCTTCTTCTTTTTCTTCTTCTAACTTCTTGTTTATCATTTTGCAGATTTGATTTAATTGACGGAAGCTTGCATGGATGGAGTGCTTCTTTTCCATTTGTGTTTTTATTTTGTATCAATGTGAAACTTTTGTGAATTGATGGATAACGGTGTTGGATGAACAATGTGAAACTTTTGTAATATGTAATGATGGAACTATGTGTTGGCTATGTATGTATATATGATGGAACTTGTGTGTTGGTTATGTATGTATATATGCTAGAACTTGTGTGTTGGCTATGATTGTTATATGGATGCTTGTTGTATATATATGTGTTGGATATCTCATAGGTGAAATAGTGACCTGAGATTAAGAAAAGAAAAATTAAAAAAATTGTTACTAATGGTGCACTACAATGTGATGCGCCATTAGTATAGAAGACACTAGTGGCGCACTGTGGGCAAAACTAATGGCGCACTGCCTGGTGCGCCATTAGTATACCATATACTAATGGCGCACCAGTGGTGCGCCATTAGTAAAAAATACTAGTGGCGTGCTACTAATGGCGCACTGGTAATGCGCCATTAGTAGGCTTTTTCCTAGTAGTGTGCGAGAGGAACTAAAGGATGTTCGTGCTCAGCTGTCGGACTCCGTGAAGGAGAATCGGCGGATTCGACGCAACATTTTTAGTAAGTGCTTGAACGAACTTCGAAAAAGAGTTCGGCGAGGAAGTCGATTGACAGAGTTATGTCTGTAGGTATGCTGGCAGGTCGGCCTGCAGAGGAAATGCCCGGTTCTACGGGTGACCTTCTTCCCGAGCTCTCACAACTGCACGAACGAGTTTGGCAGGTAATGCAAGGCGTCGCCCAGGCCTTGTGGCCATCCGTCTCCATGCCCGAAGGCCTTGGAGAGCTTGCAGAGAAGCTGAAGGGAGCGCATCGGCGCTTCCGATTATGGAAGGTATCGGCTTGCCGTCAAGGCGCCAGGGAGGTCTGGGCCATGGTGAAGACGCGGTACACGAAGGCTGACCCAAACCACATGGCCGAGGTCGGACCTGTGGGGCCCGATGGGAAGGAGATCCCTGTGAGCTTAGTGTACGGCCAGGTAGAGTTGGCCGCCAAATATTCCCACCAGGACTGTAAACTAGACAGCCTGTTGGATGGCATTGAAGAGGAATATACCCAGTCAAATTGACTATGTAATTTAAGATGACATGTAAAATGCCTTCTAGCCGGATTGTAGATCGTTTGTCATGGCGGACCTTTTCGCTTCAACCTCAGGACCTGATAGTTCGGAGTGTGTCCGAATACCCTCTCGGTTATGTAAGAGCCGGGGCATGCGTGGAGACCAGGCGTAGGGGTCATTATTGCTTGAACAGACAAGTGCCCAACTAGTTATGTTATATTACATGGTTAGTAAGAAACATCTTCCAGGGAGAATAGTTTCGTTAGGGGTTCCTTTCCCTGGGAGGCATGCCCTAAAGTGCATGTCCGGACTGTGAAAAAAAAGCAGAAAAGCATCTGGGGGCGGATAAATAAACGAGTGGGAAATCATCTTTAGTTCACCGACCAAATATTCCCTTAAGAACGCTAGCTTTCGGCTTCACCCAGTCCGAGGTACACATCCGGCTGACCCGGCAGTAACAATCGCAGAGGTGCTCCCTTTACCGCCTAGCCGAACAATCGGGAACGTAGGGGTAAGCACAGGAGCCAGGCAACCCAGCTTGGCCAAAGCTTAAGTCATATCGATGCATATAATGGTGAATAAAAGGTACATGCGGAAGTGTGACACATGTGTTGGGCATGAGGCCCGTATAAACAAGCTTCTGTTAGAGAAGCCCCCAGGTATAATGAGCGCAGACAGCGCGTCAATTGTGTGCGAACAAGGCGCGAATGAGCCCTTAAAGGCTGTAAGAGAAAAGGAGGGAGAAGGAGAGAAATATAAGACAGCTAATGTGTAAGCAATAGACAGAGGAAGGAGACGAACACAGAGTCCGACGCTATGCGTAGAATCTTCGGAGACGGGCTGCGTTCCATGGGTTCGGCTCGAGTCGGTTATCCGATGCATCTCGCAGACGGTACGCTCCACCAGTCAGGACTTGGTCAATTATAAAGGGACCTTCCCATTTGGGCTTGAGTTTGTCCTTTTTCTTGTCCGGCAGGCGTAGAACTAACTCACCAACATTGTAAGTTTTGGCCCGTACTTCTCTGCTTTGATATCTTCGAGCCTGCTGTTGATAGAATGCGGAATGGGCTTTTGCCATGTCACGCTCCTCCTCCAAGGCGTCCAAACTGTCCTGCCGATCGAGTTCGGCTTCTCTTTCTTCATACATGCGCACGCGAGGTGAGTCATGAATTATGTCGCAGGGCAGAACTGCCTCGGCGTTGTATACCATAAAGAATGGTGTGAATTCGGTGGTGCAATTCGGCGTGGTCCACAGCCCCCAGAGTACGGAGTCGAGCTCCTCTACCCAGTGCATGTTAGATTCCTTGAGGGACCGCACTAATCTGGGTTTGATGCTGCTCATGATTAGACCATTTGCTCGCTCGACTTGACCGTTCGTTTGTGGGTGATAGACTGAAGCGTAGTCGAGCTTGATGCCCATGTTTTTGCACCAGAGTTTGACCTCATCGGCCGTAAAGTTCGTGCCGTTATCAGTGATGATGCTGTGGGGGACGCCGTAACGGTGTACGACCCCTGATATGAAGTCTATCACTGGTCCGGATTCGGCCGTCTTAACAGGTTTGGCCTCTATCCATTTGGTGAATTTGTCCACCATGACCGGTAGGTATTTTTGCTTGTGGGTTCCTCCTTTAAGGGGTCCAACCATGTAAAGCCCCCAGACCGCGAAGGGCCAGGTGATGGGTATAGTTTGGAGGGCAGTGGGTGGCATATGGCTTTGGTTAGCAAAGAGTTGGCAACCGACGCATCGGTGGACTAAGTCCTGAGCATCTGCCCGGGCCGTCGGTCAATAAAATCCTGTACGGAAGGCCTTGCTTACAAGGGCCCGGGCTGTGGCGTGGTGCCCGCCGAGTCCGGCATGAATTTCAGCCAGAAGATTCCGCCCTTCCTCTTTGGAGATACACCTTTGAAGGACTCCAGTGGTGCTTTTCTTATAAAGCTCTCCTTCATGGACTTTATAGGCTTTAGATCACCGCACTATGCAGCGTGCCTCGTTTTGGTCCTCGGGAAGTTCCTGCCTAGTTAGCTAGGCTAGGAATGGTTCTGTCCACGGGGCAATGACTGCCATTATTACGTGGGCTGAGGATGTTACTTCGTTGTCAGAGCCTCCCGTTGTGTCAGAATGTTCGGTGTCGGGCGGTGCGGTTGGGTCCGGGCTGTTATTTCCGGATTCCCCTTCCCATAATACGGATGGCTTGAATAGCCTCTCCAAGAAAATGTTGGAGGGGGGGACTGCATCACGCTTTGCGCCAATGCGTGCCAAGACGTCTGCTACCTGATTGTTTTCCCAAGCTATATGGTGAAATTCGAGCCCCTCGAACCGAGCTGACATTTTTAGGACGGCGTTGCGATAAGCTGCCATTTTCGGATCCTTGGCATCAAAGTCTCCATTTATTTGGGATATCGTGAGGTTCGAATCCCCATGCACTCTAGGCGTTGGATGCCCATGGATACTGCCATCCGGAGACCATGTAGAAGGGCCTCGTATTCGGCTGCGTTGTTGGAGTCTGTATACATTATCTGGAGTACGTATTGAACTGTTATCCTGTTGGGGACGTCAGAACAACGCCAGCCCCCAGACTAGCTAAAATTTTGGAGCCGTCGAAGTGCATGATCCAGTTGGAATATGTGCCGTACTCTTTAGGGAGTTCGGCTTCAGTCCATTCAGCGACGAAGTCGGCCAAAACTTGCAACTTGATAGCTCGCCGTGGCTTATAGGTTATGTCGAACGGGAGGAGCTCAATGTCCCATTTGGCAATCCGGCCCGTCGCGTCACGGTTGTTTATAATATCGTTAAGAGGTACTTCAGAGGCTATTGTTATCGAACACTCTTGAAAGTAGTGTCGCAGCTTCCGGGATGCCATAAACACCGCGTACGCTATCTTTTGATAATGCGGGTACCGTGACTTGCATGGAGTGAGGATAGTGGACACATAGTAAACTGGTTTTTGAAGGGGGAATTTGTGTCCGTCCGTTTCTCGTTCGACGACGCGCACTGCGCTTACAACTTGATAAGTTGCCGCAATGTATAATAGCATTGGTTCGCTGATGTTAGGCGCGGCCAGGACCGGGTTTGTTGCCAATATGGCTTTTATTTCTTCGAGTCCGGCCGTGGCAGCATCCGTCCACTCGAAGTGTTCGGTGCGCCGGAGGAGGCGATAAAGGGGTAATGCCTTTTCTCCCAAGCGGGAGATAAAGTGGCTTAGAGCCGCCATGCATCCAGTCAATTTTTGTATTTGTTTGAGGTCCTTTGGAATATCCAATTGTGACAGAGCTCGGATCTTGGCTGGGTTTGCTTCAATTCCTCTACCGGATACAATGAAGCCTAAGAGCTTTCCGGCTGGTACACCGAAAACGCATTTTTCCGGGTTAAGCTTGATGTCATATGCTCGGAGGTTATCGAATGTGAGCCTCAAGTCGTCTACTAGAGTTTCGACATGCTTCGTTTTGACGACCACATCATCTACGTATGCTTCCACTGTTTTGCCGATCTGGTTTGCCAGACATGTCTTAATCATGCGCTGATATGTTGAGCCGGTGTTTTTGAGCCCGAAGGGCATTGCGTTGAAGCAGAATGGGCCGTATGGGGTGATGAATGCCGTTGCGGCTTGGTCTGGCTCTGCCATCTTAATTTGATGGTAGCCGGAGTATGCGTCGAGGAAACACAATGAATCGTGTCCTGTGGTAGCGTCGATAATTTGATCGATGCGGGGGAGGGGGAAGGGATCCTTTGGGCAAGCCTTGTTGAGGTCCTTGAAATCAACGCATAGGCGCCAGGATTTGTCCTTCTTTGGTACCATCCCCAGGTTTGCTAGCCAGTCCGGATGTTTTATATCTCTGATGAATCCGGCCTCCAGTAGTTTGGCTAGCTCCTCTCCCATGGCTTGTCTCTTAGGTTCGGAGAAACGCCGAAGAGCCTGCTTGACAGGCTTGAATCCTTTTAGGATATTTAGGCTGTGCTCGGCCAGCCTGCGTGGGATTCCTGGCATGTCTGAAGGGTGCCAGGCAAAAATGTCCCAATTTTCGCGTAGGAATTCTTGTAGTGCGGTGTCTACATCAGGGTTTAATTGCGCCCCGATGGAGGCCGTTTTTGTAGGGTCCGTTGGATGGACTTGGAATTTGACTATTTCGTCCGCCGGTTTAAAGGAGGTGGACTTGGATCTTTTATCGAGTATCACGTCGTCCCTATTCA
This sequence comes from Triticum dicoccoides, assembly GCF_002162155.2. Lineage (NCBI taxonomy): Eukaryota > Viridiplantae > Streptophyta > Magnoliopsida > Poales > Poaceae > Triticum > Triticum dicoccoides. The sequence goes on from NC_041385.1 coordinate 832,274,632, forward strand.
CCATGGAGCGAAGCGCAGTCAGTTCCTCGGCCTCTAGGGCTTCGGATAGTGCCTCAAGGGCCAGTGCGGCTGTCTTATTTTCGGCGCGGAGTGCTATGTCCTGGTCACTAGCAAGAGTGATGATTTCGTTGGGTCCGGGCATTTTGAGCTTCATGTACCCGTAATGGGGTATAGCTTGAAAAATTGTGAATGCATCTCGCCCTAATAGACGTGATATCCGCTGCTGAACAGGGCCACTTGAAACGTGACCTCCTCGGACCTGTAATTATCCGGTGTGCCGAACACCACATCCAGTGTGATTTTTCCTGTACAGCACGCTTCCCGACTGGGGATTATTCCTCTAAAGGTTGTGTTGCTTTGCTCAATGCGTCTCCAGTCTATTTCCATTTTTCGAAGGGTTCCCTCACAAATGAGGTTCAATCCGCTGCCAGCGTCCATGAGTACCTTGGTAAGGCGAAAGCCGTCCACTATTGGACTGAGGACCAATGCGGCTGGTGCTCGGGCTGTTCGGAATTTAGGTTCATCACTGGCATTAAAGGTAATAGCCGTGTCACTCCATGGGTTTATTGTTGCTACTTGGTAGACTTCGGCAAGGCTGCGGAGTGTTCGTTTCCGCATATTATTTGATGCAAAAGTCTCGAAGACTGTTAATACCGTACTAGTATCCCTGAGCTGGTGCTCTGTGAATTCTGGAGTTAGAAGCTCCTCACCACTTTTGGCCACCTGCCAGAGTATCCAACATGCTCTAAGGCTATGAGTTGGTGTGGCGCCCTCTGTACTATGAATTTTACAGGGTCCATTGAGCCATCCCTCCAGTACGATTCCATGCCCTATAGAGGGTTTTTGCCTTTTGGTGTTTAACCTAGGTTCCTGGCGATAATGCACCCTTTTATTTCAGACTGGGGTTGTATTCAGGGCCGGATTGTCCCAAAATTTTATTTCGGTTTTCCAGGCACTTTCCATCGCACAGTACTTTTGTACTATGGATGCCAAGTCGGCGAAGCGTGTAATTTCACGGCGACTTATGGTGTTGAGGATTCCGTTGTCCGTGCAATTATTGCAGAAGAATGAAATTGCATCCTCCTCGCGGTAGTCCTCTATCCTGTTCATAACCAGGAGGAATCGGGCCCAGTAATGGTGTATTGTTTCTGCGGGCTCTTGCCGAATTTGGGATAGATCCCTTATATTTGGGTGGACGGGTGGAATTAAATCCAGAACCTCGCCCAATCTGAGACTCAGGGGCCAAGAAGTTTCTGAACTCGGAAGCTTGGGTTCTTGGATGTTGTCCAATGAATCTAGCCCGCTGCCTGACTTTAGGTTCAGGGCTTGAGTGACGTCCTCCCCTCCGCGGGTATCCGGTTTGGAGGGATCGGGAATCCGGACATAACTAGTGCTTAAGATAGATGAAGGCTTGCCGCATTGATCCTCCACCACTGCGACGTGGTGGGTGACCTGGGGAGAGTTAATCTCTCTCGGATCAGGTTTAGGCCCAATCTGATCGTAGTCTGTAGCGACTCCCAGGGCGGCGATGCGATCCAAGAGCTCTTTTAAGGAAGAGAGCTCCATCGGATCTAACTGCTCGGCGAGTTCCGAGTTGACGTGGAGATTGCTTTCGATGACCCGAGAATTCATCGTCGGCGCGACGGCCGAACAGGCGGTCATAAGGAAACCGCCTAGCCGGAGAGTTTGGCCGATAGCCAAAGCTCCTTTAGCAATAGCGTCGTCTTTAAAGACGGGATGAGGCATCCTACCTGATGGCGACGGCATAGCGGAACTCTCAATGAAAGCACCAATGTCGGTGTCAAAACCGGCGGATCTCGGGTAGGGGGTCCCGAACTGTGCATCTAGGCGGATGGTAACAGGAGACAAGGGACACGATGTTTTTACCCAGGTTCAGGCCCTCTTGATGGAGGTAAAACCCTACTCCTGCTTGATTAATATTGATGATATGGGTAGTACAAGAGTAGATCTACCACGAGATCAGAGAGGCTAAACCCTAGAAGCTAGCCTATGTATGATTGTTTTTCGTCCTATGGACTAAAACCCTCCGGTTTATATAGACACCGGAGAGGGCTAGGGTTACACAGAGTCGGTTACAATGGGAGGAGATCTACATATCCGTATTGCCAAGCTTGCCTTCCACGCCAAGGAAAGTCCCATCCGGACACGGGACGAAGTCTTCAATCTTGTATCTTCATAGTCCAGGAGTCCGGCCAAAGATTATAGTCCGGCTATCCGAACACCCCCTAATCCGGGACTCCCTAAATGAGCATCCAGGTTCTGCTATTGCTTATTGACCGAAGATGTGTCTCGGTCATGTCTACATAGTTCTCGAACCCGTAGGGTCCGCACGCTTAACGTTCGATGACGATTTGTATTATGAGTTACGTGTTTTGGTGATAAAAGTTTGTTTGGAGTCCCGGATGAGATCACGGACATGAAGAGGAGTCTCGGAATGGTCGAGAGGTAAAGATTCATATATTGGAAGGTTATATTCGGACATCGGAATGGTTCCGAGTGATTCGGGTATTTTTCCGAAGTACCGAGGGTTAGCGGAACCCCCCGGGGAAGTGTTGGGCCAACATGGGCCTAAGGAAGAGAGAGGGAAGCCAGGGGGGCCTCATAGGGAGTCCGAATAGGACAAGGAGGAGGGGGCGCAGCCCCTCTTCCCTCTCCCTTTCGTTCCTTTTTTCCCTCGAGTGGAAGAAAGGAAAGGGGGGGGGGGGCGAATCCTACTTGGACCAGGAGTCCAAGTAGGACTCCCCCATGGCGCGCCCCTCCTGGCCGCCGGCCTCTCTCCCTCCCCCCTATACATACGTGGGCAGGGGGCACCCCAAAGGCACACCGAGAAAATTCTGTTAGCCGTATGAGGTGCCCCCATCCATAGTTTACTCCTCCGGTCATAGCGTCGTAATGCTTAGGCGAAGCCCTGCGCGGATCACATCACCAACACCGTCACCACGCCGTCATGCTGAAGGAACTCTCCCTTGACCATCTACTGGATCAAGAATTCGAGGGATGTCATCGAGCTGAACGTGTGCTGAACACGGAGGTGTCGTACGTTCGGTACTTGGATCGGTTGGATCGTGAAGACGTTCGACTACATCAACCGCGTTAAACTAACGCTTCCGCTTTCGGTCTACGAGGGTAAGTGAACACACTCTTCCCCTCTCGTTGCTATGCATCTCCTAGATAGATCTTGCGTGATCGTAGGATTTTTTTTGAAATTGCATGCTACGTTCCCCAACAGTGGCATCCGAGCCAGGTCTATGGGTAGATGATATGCATGAGTAGAACACAAAGAGTTGTGGGCGATAATAGTCATACTGCTTACCACCAACGTCTTACTTTGATTCGGCGGTATTGTTGGATGAAGCGGCCCGGACCGACATTACATGACCGCGTTCATGAGACTGGTTCTACCGATGTGCTTCGCACACAGGTGGCTGGCGGGTGTGTGTTTCTCCAACTTTAGTTGAATCGAGTTTGACTACGGCCGGTCCTTGTTGAAGGTTAAAACAACACACTTGATGGAAAATTGTTGTGATTTTGATGCGTAGGTAAGAATGGTTCTTGCTAGAAGCCCGTAGCAGCCACGTAAAACTTGCAACAACAAAGTAGAGGATGTCTAACTTGTTTTTGCAGGGCATGTTGTGATGTGATATGGTTAAGACATGATGTGATATCCGTTGTTGTATGAGATGATCATATTTTATAAAAGTTATCGGCAATTGGCAGGAGCCTTATGATTGTCGCTTTATTGTATGAGATGCACACTCCATGTAATTGCTTTACTTTATCACTATGCGTTAGCAATAGTTGTAGAAGCAATAGTTGGCGAGACGACCACGATGCTACATGGAGATCATGGTGTCAAGCCGGTGACGATGGAGATCATGACGGTGCTTTGGAGATGGAGATCAAAGGCACAAGATGATGATGGCCATATCATGTCACATATTTTGATTGCATATGATGTTTATCTTTCATGCATATTATTTTTCTTAGTACGGCGGTAGCATTATAAGATGATCCCTTACTAAAATTTCAAGGTATAAGTGTTCTCCCTGAGTATGCACCATTGCGACAGTTCGTCATGCCGAGACACCACATGATGATCGGGTGTGATAAGCTCTACGTTCACATACAACGGGTGCAAGACAGTTTTGCACGTGCGGAATACTCGGGTTAAACTTGACGTGCCTAGCATGTACTGACTTGGCCTCAGAACACTAGAGACCGAAAGGTCGAGCGTGAATCATATAGTAGATATGATCAACATAGAGATGTTCACCATTGAAGACTACTCCATCTCACGTGATGATCGGACATGGTTTAGTTGATTTGGATCACGTGATCATTTAGATGACTCGAGGGATGTCTATCTAAGTCGGAGTTCTTTAGTAATATGATTAATTGAACTTTAATTTATCATGAACTTAGTCATGATAGTATTTGCAAATTATGTTGTAGATCAATAGCTCGCGATGTAGCTCCTCATTTATTTTTGATATGTTCCTAGAGAAAAATAAGTTGAAAGATGTTAGTAGCAATGATGCAGACTGGGTCCGTGATCTGAGGATTATCCTCATTGCTGCACAGAAGAATTATGTCCTTGATGCACCGCTAGGTGACAGACCGGTTGCAGGAGCAGATGCAGATGTTATGAATGTTTGGCAAGATCGATATGATGACTACTTGATAGTTTAATGTACCATGCTTTACGGCTTACAATCAGGGCTTCAAAGATGTTTTGAACGCCATAGAGGATATGAGATGTTATAAGAGTTTAAATTGGTATTTCAGACTCATGCCTGTGTCAAGAGGTATGAGACCTTTGGCAAGTACTTTGCCTATAAGATGGAGGAGAATAGCTCAGCCAGTGAGCATGTGCTCAGAATGTCTGGGTGGTACAATCGCTTGAATCAAGTGGGAGTTAATCTTCCAGATAAGATAGTGATTGACAGAGTTCTCTAGTCACTATCACCAAGCTACTAGAACCTCGTGATGAACTATAATATGCAAGGGGATGATGAAAACAATTCCCAAGCTCTTCGCGATGCTGAAATCGGCGAAGGTAGAAATCAAGAAAGAACATCAAGTGTTGATGGTTAACAAGACCACTAGTTCCAAGTAAAAGGGCAAGGGAAAGAAAAGGGAACCTCAAGAAGAATGGCAAGCAAGTTGCCACTCCCGTGAAGAAGCCCAAAGCTGGACCCAAGCCTGAAACTGAGTGCTTATACTGCAAAGGAAATGGTCATTGGAAGTGGAACTGCCCCAAACATTTGGCGGATAAGAAGGATGGCAAAGTGAACAATGGTATATTTGATATACGTGTACCTTACTAGTGTTCGTAGTAGTCCCTGGGTATTTGATACTAGTTTAGTTGCTCAGATTAGTAACTCGAAATAGGAGTTACAGAATGAGCAGAGACTAGTTAAGGGCGAGGTGACGATGTATGTTGGAAGTGATTCCAAGGTTGATAAGATCACCATAACACACTCCCTCTACTTTCGGGATTAGTGTTGAACCTAAAATAAATGTTTTTTGGTGTTTGAGGTAAGCATGAATATGATTAGATCATGTTTATTGCAATACGGTTATTCATTTAAGTTAGAGAATAATTGTTGTTCTGTTTACACTAGTAATAATGTACGTGCAATGCACGCTTATATTAGGTATGATATTAGTTGCATGTTATATTAGGTAAGATATATCTATTGCATGTTGGTATTTGGTAAGATATCAATTACTTTTTCGCAGGAATGGTAGGATATTAATTACATGGCAGATTTCAAGGGATAGCGTTGAGTCAAAATGTGTTTATAACCAATGGCAGTGGTGGGTAATTAGAGCGTTAAACGTGTTTGGTGCTCAACATTGGAGCGATTTGAACCGCTAGATAACATGATTTGACGGTCGAGATGGTTTGGATCTGCCCATTTGGGACTTTTTATATTGGTATAGATATAGATGAATAAAATGTTCTGTGGTCATACACCCAAGGTAAATACTTTATTGAATCTCGATCGTAGTGATACACATATTCATAATATTGATGCCAATGTTGGGGAACGTAGTAATTTCAAAAAAATTCCTACGCACATGCAAGATCATGGTTATGCATAGCAACGAGAGGGGAGAGTGTGTCCACGTACCCTCGTAGACCGAAAGCGGAAGCATTATGACAACGCGGTTGATGTAGTCGTACGTCTTCACGATCCGACCGATCCAAGTACCGAATGCACGGCACCTCCAAGTTCAGCACACGTTCAGCTCGATGACGTCCCACGAACTCCGATCCAGCAGAGCTTCGCGGGGGAGTTCCTCAGCACGACGGCGTGATGACGGTGTTGATGATTCTACCGACGCCGGGCTTCGCCTAAGCACCGCTAAGATATTATCGAGGTGGAATATGGTGGAGGGGGGGCACCGCACTGGGTTAAGAGAGATCACTGATCAACTTGTGTGTCTATGGGGTGCCCCCTGGCCACGTATATAATGGAGTGGAGGAGGGGGGAGGGCCAGCCTAGCTATGGCGCGCCCTGGAGGAGTCCTACTCCCGATTCCCCCCTTCCATGTAGTAGGAGTAGGAGTCAAGGAAAGGGAAGAGAGAAGAGAAGGAAGGAGGGGTCGCAACCCCTCCCCCTAGTCCAATTCGGACTAGGCCTTGGGGGGCGTAGCCTCCCTTCTCTCTTTTACCTAAAGCCCAATAAGGCCCATATACTCCCCGGTGAATTCCCGTAACTCTCCAGTACTCCGATAAATACCCGAACCACTCGGAACCTTTCTGATTTCCGAATATAGTCATCCAATATATCGATCTTTACGTCTCGACCATTTTGAAACTCCTCGTCATGTCCCCGATCTCCTCTAGGACTCCGAACTACCTTAGGTACGTCAAATAACATAACTCATAATACAAATCGTCACCGAACATTAAGCGTGCGGACCCTACGGGTTCGAGAACTATGTAGACATGACCGAGACACATCTCCGGTCAATAACCAATAGCGGAACCTGGATGCTCATATTGGCTCCTACATATTCTACAAAGATCTTTATCGGTCAAACTGCATAACAACATACGTTGTTCCCTTTGTCATCGGTATGTTACTTGCCCGAGATTCGATCGTCGGTATCTCAATACCTAATTCAATCTCGTTACCGGCAAGTCTCTTTAATCGTTCTGTAACGCATCATCCTACAACTAACTCATTACTTACAATGCTTGCAAGGCTTATAGTGATGTGCATTACCGAGTGGGCCTAGAGGTACCTCTCCGACAATCGGAGTGACAAATCCTAATCTCGAAATACGCCAACCCAACAAGTACCTTTGGAGACACCTGTAGAGCACCTTTATAATCACCCAGTTATGTTGTGACGTTTGGTAGCACACAAAGTGTTCCTCTGGTAAACGGGAGTTGCATAATCTCATAGTCATAGGAACATGTATAAGTCATGAAGAAAGCAATAGCAACATACTAAACGATCAAGTACTAAGCTAATTGAATGGGTCAAGTCAATCACATCATTCTGCTAATGATGTGATCCCGTTTATCAAATGACAACTCATGTCTATGGTTAGGAAACTTAACCATCTTGGATCAACGAGCTAGTCAAGTAGAGGCATACTAGTGACACTCTGTTTGTCTATGTATTCACACATGTATTATGTTTCCGGTTAATACAATTCTAGCATGAATAATAAACATTTATCATGAATTAAGGAAATAAATAATAACTTTATTATTGCCTCTAGGGCATATTTCCTTCACTCTCCCACTTGCACTAGAGTCAATAATCTAGTTCACATCGTCATGTGATTTAACATCAATAGTCCACATCTTTATGTGGTTAACACCCATTGAGGGAGTCCTGGATTAGGGGGTGTCCGGATGACCGGACTATAACCTTTGGCCGAACTCCTGGACTATGAAGATACAAGATTGAAGACTTCGTCCCGTGTCCGGATGGGACTTTCCTTGGCGTGGAAGGCAAGCTTGGCGATACCGACATTGGTGCTTTCATTGAGAGTTCCTCTGTGTCGTCATCTTTAGGCCAGATGGCTCCTCCGATCATCAACAACGATGCGGTCCAGGGTGAGACTTTTCTCCCCGGACAGATCTTCGTATTCGGCGGCTTTGCACTGCGGGCCAATTCGCTTGGCCATCTGGAGCAGATCGAAAGCTACGCCCCTGGCCATCAAGTCAGATTTGAAAGTTTGAACTACACGGCTGGCATCCATAGAGACTTGATCTTCGACGGGTTCGAGCCACAGCCGAGCGCGCCGCACTATCACGATGGGCATGATCTAGCTCTGCCACCGAACAGTGCCCAGGAGGCCGCCCCAGTGTCCGCTCCAACCCTTAGCTCGGAGCCGACTGCGCCAATCGAGGACGGGTAGTTGAACACCGCCTCGGGGGCTACAATATCTACGGCGATCGAGCCGAGTACCAGCCTTGTCCTTTGAGAAGCTCGTGACTCCAAGGTGCCGGACTCCTTTCCGGACTCCGGACCTTCCGCACCACTGCCGATCGAACCCGATTGGGCGCCGATCATGGAGTTCGCCGCCGCGGACATCTTTCAGCTCTCGCCCTTCAGCGACATTCTGAATTTACTAAAATCTCTCTCTTTATCAGGAGGGCCCTGGCCGGACTATGGTCAGCAAGGTTGGGATGCCGATGACGAAGAAATTCAAAGCCCATCCACCACCCACTTCGTAGCCACTGTCGATGATTTAACCGACATGCTCGACTTCGACTCCGAAGACATCGACGGTATGGACGCCGATGCAGGAGACGACCAAGAACCAACACCTATAGGGCACTGGAAGGCCACCTCGTCATATGACATATACATGGTGGACACCCCAAAAGAAGGGAATGGCGATGGAACAACGGAGGATGACCCCTCCAAGAAGCAGCCTAAGCGCCGGCGTCAGCGGCGCCGCTCTAAATCCCGCCAAAGCAAAAATGGTGATTCTGGCACGGGAGATAATAACACCCCGGACAACGCCGAAGACAACCCCCTCCAGCAGGATTCAGCACAGGAGGATGGAGAAGCCAGCCCTCATGAGAGAGCGGCAGACAGAGAGGTAGAGGACGATAATTACATGCCTCCCTCCGAAGGCGAGGCAAGCCTCGACGACGACGAATTTGTCATGCCTGAGGATCCCGTCGAACAAGAGCGTTTCAAACGCGGTCTTATGGTCATGGCGAGCAGCCTCAAGAAAAAACAACAGCAACTTAGAGCTGACCAAGACTTGCTAGCCGACACATGGACTGAAATCCTTGCGGCCAAAGAGTACGAACTCGAACGTCGCTCCAAGAGCTACCCATAGCGCAGGCTGCTACCCCGATTAGAGGAGGAAGCACCTAAACCTACATCACCAGCGCACGACGCGGCCGACCGGCCACCTCGTGGCCGCGACAGAGAGGCCTCTCGGCCATCCACTCAAGCCGCACCCCGGCGTCGCTCAAAAAATACCAAGGCACGGGGAAATGCGCCAGACCTGCGAGACATATTGGAGGACAAGGCAAGGCAAACAAGATCGATCTACAGATCACGTGGGCGCCCCACGACACGTGACGATAACCGTCATGCCGGATATGGCAAATACGGCCAGGCCGAACACAGCAGATAAAGCTCATATGAGCTACGTCGTGATATAGCCCAGTACAGAGGCGCCGCACACCCACTATGCTTCACAGATGAAGTAATGGATCGTCAAATCCCCGAGGGTTTTAAACCCGTAAACATCGAATCATACGATGGCACAACAGATCCTGCGGTATGGATCGAGGATTATCTCCTTCATATCCACATGGCCCGCGGTGATGATCTACACGCTATCAAATACCTCCCACTCAAGCTTAAAGGACCAGCTCGGCATTGGCTTAACAGCTTGCCAGCAGAGTCAATTGGTTGCTGGGAGGACCTAGAAGCTGCATTCCTTGACAATTTCCAGGGCACCTATGTGCGACCACCAGATGTGGATGACCTAAGCCACATAATTCAGCAGCCACAGGAATCGGCCAGACAATTCTGGACACGGTTCCTAACCAAGAAAAATCAAATAGTCGACTGTCCGGATGCAGAGGCCCTCGCAGGCTTCAAACATAATATCCGTGACGAATGGCTTGCCCGGCACCTAGGACAGGAAAGGCCGAAATCCATGGCAGCCCTCACAACACTCATGACCCGCTTTTGCGCGGGAGAAGACAGCTGGCTAGCTCATAGTAATAACATGACCAAGAGCCCTGGTAATTTGGATACCGAGGACAACAATGGTAGGTTGCATCGCAACAAGCACAAGCGCCGCATTAACGGCGACAATGCTGAGGATACGACAGTTAATGCCGGATCAGAGGCTCTAAACCCGGTCAGCGGAAAAAGCCAATCAAAAGAAATACTCCAGGCCCGTCCAGTTTGGACCGAATACTCGATCGCTCGTGCCAGATACACGGCACCCCCGAAATACCAGCCAATCACACCAACAGGGATTGTTGGGTGTTCAAGCAGGCAGGCAAGTTAAGTGCCAAAAACAGAGACAAGGTGCTGCACAGCGATGATGAGGAGGAGCCCCGGCCGCCGAACAATAGGGGACAGAAGGGCTTTCCCCCACAAGTGCGGACGGTGAACATGATATACGCAACCCACATCCCCAAAAGAGAGCAGAAGCGTGCACTCAGGGACGTATATGCATTGGAGCCAGTCGCCCCAAAGTTCAACCCGTGGTCCTCCTGCCCGATCACTTTTGATCGAAGGGACCACCCCACTAGCATCCGCCACGGCGGATTCGCCGCATTGTTTCTAGACCCAATCATTAACGGATTTCACCTCACTAGAGTCCTTATGGACAGCGGCAGCAGTCTGAACCTGCTTTATCAGGATACAGTGCGAAAAATGGGCATAGATCCCTCAAGGATTAAACCCACAAAGACGACCTTTAAAGGCATCATACCAGGTGTAGAGGCCAACTATACAGGCTCAGTTACACTCGAAGTGGTCTTCGGATCCCCGGATAATTTCTGAAGCGAGGAGTTAATCTTCGACATAGTCCCGTTCCGCAGTGGCTATCACGCCTTGCTTGGACGAACCGCATTTGCAAAGTTCAATGCGGTGCCGCACTACGCATACCTCAAGCTCAAGATGCCAAGCCCTCGAGGAGTCATTACGGTTAATGAAAACACCGAATGCTCTCTCCGAACGGAGGAGCATACGGCGGCCCTCGCGGAGGAAGTACAAAGTAGCCTCTCAAGGCAATTCTCCAGTCCGGCTATTAAACGTCCGGACACCATCAAGCGCGCCCGGAGTAACCTACAACAAGACCGCCTGGCACGTTCCGAGCAAGCGTAGCAGTGCGGCCCCAACCCCAGCCCTCGCGAAATTGCGAAACCAGTACCACGCGTACATAATTACACTCTGGAAATACCATGGGCATAAGGGGAGGGGCACAACCACGGCACACCTGAAATGCGGCTCAACCGCACTAGGGGCTCCCGATTTTGTCATTTCCTTTTTCTTACTTTCAGGACTCCACTCTCCGGAAGGCCTGTCCGTCAGTACAATCGCCAAACACACGATGCAACAGCCAGGGAGGCAGCAAGCTACGTCGAATATCTAGGTGGTCTCTATAACGAGCTAAATACCTGTCTTACTTAAAGTCTCGCAGCTTTCCCCTGGAGGGGGACATGTCAAACTATCCCATCTCTTGTTTATCGCACTATTTGTATCGTTTTGCTTTCACAGCAGCCTTTTAGTAAACAATACATAGCTCTTGTCTATTATTGCATTCATTTTTTATGTAAATATGTTCAGTTATGACATTATGCAACCGTACACTTTGGTACGGCCAATACACCAGGGGCTTAAGTACCCCAGAATATGGTGTGAGAAGTCCGAACACTCTCACGAGTGTGGCACCCCGAACTTATAGCATTATATGCATCGGCTCCGAATCATGTCTTGGGTCAATAGTTGGGTTTGCCCGGCTCCCATGTTTTGGTACCTTACGTTTCGTTATATCGGCTAAGGTAGCGCTGGGAGAACTACTGCGATTGTGCCCCGGTTGATCTGGGTTAAGCACCTCAGTAGATAAAGCTAAAACTGACCGTCATGATAGGGCGAGAGCCGGTCGCTGTTCGAGAGGTTTTCGAGTCCCTAAAGACTTATGCCGCTTAGAGCGAGGAGCTGGCTTTGTCCGGCCTAGGTGTGGATAGTGCCCCGAACTCGGTCTTCCGAATACTAGGGGCTTCACTGAAATTTAAAATTATGGAATTCTATGGCTAAGTGAGAGTGATAAAGCATTATAGTCCAATTGCCTTGTTCGTTGTGCTGAGCGCCTCCCTCGAAGGACCCAAGAATGGGAACACGAGCGCTCAGGTTTATCCCGAACACCCCAGCACTCGTGGCATGGGGGTAGAAGCCGACGAATCGCCATCTCTCAGATTTAATAAACAGCCGCACGGAAGGTAATATTTTAAATTCAAAAAGCGTTGCTTAGCGCATATGAACAAGTTTTCAGCGCACAGGATAACACGAGCAAGTTTACTCAAAAATTACATCCTTGGAACAGTCATTCGCCACAAGGCAGGCACCCTTCAGGATGCCCTCATAATACAACTCGGGCTTGCGATGCTCCTTCCCCTCCGGTGGCCCATCTGTCACCAGCTTCTCAGCATCCATCTTGCCCTAGTGTACTTTAACACGGGCAAGGGCCCTACGGGCGCCTTCCATGCATACGGAGCGCTTGATGATTTCAAGCCATGGACAGGCATCCACCAACCGCCTCACCAGCCCAAAGTAGCTCCCAGGAATGACCTCCCCAGGCCATAGCCGGCCTATAAGGCCCTTCATGGCCTGTTCAGCTACCTTATGGAGCTCGACCAGCTGCTTCAGCTGGTCGCTCAAGGGCACCGGGTGTCCGACCTCAACATACTGGGACCAGAACACCTTCTCCATCGAGCTCCCTTCCTCAGCTCGGTAGAATGTGGCAGCGTCGGACACACTGCGGGGCAGATCTACGAATGCTCCTGGAGAGCTCCGGACTCGGGTAAGTAACAAGTAATTCACTTTCACGTGCTTGCTTTGCATAAAGAATGCCTTACCCGCCGCTATCTTCTTCATCGCCTCAACTTCCTGGAGGGCTTTTTGGGCTTCGGCCTTGGCAGATTTGGCACTCTCAAGGGCCGAGGCAAGATCGGACTCTCGAGTCTTTGAGTCAAGCTCCAAACTCTCGTGTTTTTTCACAAGAGCGTGGAGCTCTTGCCGCACCTCCACCACCCGCGCCTCCTGCTTTTCTCGCTCGGTGCGCTCCACGGCCGCATTGTCTTCGGCCTTGGACAACGCTTCCTTCAGGGTCGCCACCTCGGTTGTGGCCCCTGTAATACTCATGTTGGTCCTGTCATTAGTTGCAACCAGATCTTTTTATACTTACATAAGGTACTACTTACCTTCCTTGTCCTCGAGCTGCTTCTTGGCAAGGCCAAGCTCGTTCTCGGACCGCTCGTGACTCTGCTTCAATGCATCGACCTCCGAAGTCAGTGCGGCAGAGGTCAGCAGCGCAACCTGCATTCCCATATTGACATACTTATGTTAGACTCCTGCGTATATCTTTTTAGATCCTCAGTCCGGCTTTTCTTTCCGAACACCAAACTGAGCATTAGGGGCTACTGTCTATGCGGTAATATTTTCACATGTCTTAAATACATACCTCAAAGCCCATTAGAAGGCTGGCACAGACTTCCGTCAGCCAGCTCTTGGCAGACTGAACCTTCTAGATCACCGCACTCATAATAGTGCGGTGCTCCTCGTTGATGGAGGCGCCGTTAAGCACCTCCAGAAAATTATCCGGTGCCTCCAGTTGGACGGAGGTCACCGGCGTCGTAGGCTTGCCCTTCTTACTAGGGGGCCGCCTGCCGGACTCCGGAACCACTGAAGGTTCCGGTGCGGTGTCCAGCCCAGGGCCGGACTTAGAGCCCTTTGGGGCTTCATCCCCTTTGCGCCTGGAGTCCGGGAGGTCGCCTTGCGGCGCCTCCAGGACCACGTACTCCTGGCTTGGCACCTTTTGGGACTCCACATCAGCATCGTCCGTAGGGCGAGGGGAGGTAGCAGTCGGGAGTGAAAGACTATTCACATTCGACGAATCCAGGGAGCCGTTCGACGAAGCGTCGAGCCGGGCCTTGGGCGGACTGCATGATTATATTCGGCGTTAGAAGATATTGTGCAATAAAGGAATGACAAGAGTTATTCTGGTATCCGGATACTTACGATTTTGCCACGGGCTTGGCCCTGGATGGCCACTCCTCTTCGCCGTCGTCGGCATTGGTGGAGTAGTCCGGAGGAAGGGCCTTTCTCTTCTTGGACCCTCCGGCCCGCCTAGTTGGGGCGGCCTTCCTTTTCTTTCCTCCCCCCGTTGGAGGGGAGAGGCCTCTTCTTCCTCCTCCTCGTGGGAGGAGTGCGCTTCAGAGTCATCGGACGATGAATCCGACAGCACCAGGCGCCGGGAACTCTTTCGAGTTCCCGTGGCCTTCTTCTTGGCCTTCTTCTCCGGCACCATGTAAGGTGCCAGGACCAGCAGCTTCGCCAAGCGAGCATCTGCTGGGCCTTCGCGCAAAGGAGCCGGATAGTCGATCTGTCCGGACTTCTTCTGCCAGTCCTGTCAAAAGGAACGGGAGCTTAGATCCCGCATAGAGTCAAACTATGAAAAACAAGTATCCCGTAAAGGGTAAAACAAGCTTACTATGCTGGCTTGGCGCTTCGCGCAGAATCCGCAATCATCGGTAATGGGAGGGGGAACCTCGGCGCCCTTGAATAGCACCTTCCAGGCATCCTCATGCGTTGTGTCAAAGAGCCTGGACAAAGTTTGGTGCTGGGCCGGGTCAAACTCCCATAAGTTAAAAGCCCGTCGTTGACATGGGAGGATCCGGCGGAGGAGCATGACCTGGACTACGTTGACAAGTTTAACCTTCTTGTCCACCAGGTTTTGGACGCAGGTCTGGAGTTCGGTCAGCTCTCCCAAATTACCCCATGACAGGCCCGTCTCTTTCCAGGAGGTGAGCTGTGTGGGGATGCCAGATTGGAATTCGGGGGCCGCTGCCCATTCAGGGTCACGCGGCTCGGTGATGTAGAACCACCCCGATTGCCACCCTTCGATGGTTTCCACAAAGGAGCCCTCGAGCCATATGACGTTGGGCATCTTGCCCACCATGGCGCCTCCGCACTCCGCTTGCTGGCCGCCCACTACCTTCGGCTTGACATTGAAGGTCTTCAGCCATAAGCCAAAGTGGGGCTTGATGCGGAGGAAGGCCTCGCACACGACGATAAATACTAAGATGTTGAGGATGAAGCTCGGGGCCAGATCGTGGAAATCCAGGCCATAGTAGAACATGAGCCCCCGGACAAATGGGTGGAGTGGGAAGCCCAGTCCGCAGAGGAAATGGGGGAGGAACACCACCCTCTCATGGGGCCTGGGGGTGGGGATGAGCTGCCCCTCGTCTGGGAGCTGGTGCGCAATGTCATTGGACAAGTATCCGGCTTCCCTCAACTTTTTGATGTGCCCCTCCGTGACGGAGGAGGCCATCCACCTGCCTCCCGCTCCGGACATGGCTAGAGAAGGTTGAGGTGGGAAGTGCGGACTTGGGTGCTGGAGCTCGAGTGCACGGAAATGGATAAGCGGAGGAGGAAGAGGGCGTAGATGAGAAAGGTGGATCCTTATCCCCTTATATGGGCGGACGAAACTATGTGCCCCCACCAGCGTGGTAAAACTCGCTTATCTCCCAAGCGCCGTGATTAATGGCACGGTTGGGTTGCCCACGCCCGTATTGATGATAATCCCGGAATAAGGGGACACGATCTCTGCTTCGACAAGACGTGCCAAGGAAACCACCTCGCTAAACGCGCTAAGGTGGGACAGTAAAACGAATCGAATAAAGGCTTGGCCGTGGCGTGATATCACGCTGCGGAATACGTCAGCAGATTAGATTTGTACAAATATTATTCTCTCTACGGTGGTATGTGGAACTTATTTTGCAGAGCCGGACACTATCCTTGTGTTCAAAATCTTCTATGAAGTATTCGGAGGAGGAACCCGCCGTGCAATGCCGAAGACAATCTGCGCGCCGGACTCGTCGTCATTGAAGCCTGGTTCAGGGGCTACTGAGGGAGTCCTGGATTAGGGGGTGTCTGGATGACTAGACTATAACCTTTGGCCGGACTCCTGGACTATGAAGATACAAGATTGAAGACTTCGTCTCGTGTCCGGATGGGACTTTCCTTGGCGTGGAAGGCAAGCTTGGCGATACGGATATGTAGATCTCCTCCCATTGTAACCGACTCTGTGTAACCCTAGCCCTCGCCGGTGTATATATAAACCGGAGGGTTTTAGTCCGTAGGACGAAAAACAATCATACCATAGGCTAGCTTCTAGGGTTTAGCCTCTCTGATCTCGTGGTAGATCTACTCTTGTACTACCCATATCATCAATATTAATCAAGCAGGAGTAGGGTTTTACCTCCATCGAGAGGGCCCGAACCTGGGTAAAAACATCGTATCCCTTGTCTCATGTTACCATCCGCCTAGACGCACAGTTCGGGACCCCCTACCCGAGATCCGCCGGTTTTGACACCGACACCCATCATTCACATAGACATGTGACCAACACCCAAAGGGTTTACTAGAGTCAGTAATCTAGTTCACATTGCTATGTGATTAACACCCAAAGAGTACTACGGTGTGATCATGTTTTGCTTGTGAGATAATTTTAGTCAGCGGGTCTGTCACATTCAGATCCGTATGTATTTTGCAAATTTCTATGTATACAATGCTCTGCACGGAGCTACTCTAGCTAATAGCTCCCACTTTCAATATGTATCTAGATTGAGACTTAGAGTCATCCAGATCGGTGTCAAAGCTTGTATCGACGTAACTCTTTACGACGAATCTCTTTATCACCTCCATAACCGAGAAATATATCCTTATTCTACTAAGGATAATTTTGACAATTGTCCAGTGATCTACTCCTAGATCACTATTGTACCCTCTTGCTAAACTCATGGTGAGGTACACAATAGGTCTGGTACACAACATAGCATACTTTATAGAACCTATGACTGAGGCACAGGGAATGACTTTCGTTCTCTTTTTATTTTCTGCCGTGGTCGGGTTTTGAGTCTTTACTCAACTTTATACTTTGCAATATAGACAAGAACTACTTCTTTGACTGTTCCATTTTGAACTATTTCAAAATCTTGTCAAGGTATATACTCATTGAAAAACTTATCAAGCGTCTTGATCTATCTCTATAGATCTTGATGCTCAATATGTAAGCAGCTTCACCGAGGTCTTTCTTTGAAAAAGTCCTTTCAAATACTCCTTTATGCTTTTCAAAAAATTCTACATTATTTCCGATCAACAATATGTCATTCACATATACTTATCAGAAATGCTGTAGTTCTCCCACTCACTTTCTTGTAAATACAGGCTTTACCGCAAGTCTGTATAAAACTATATGCTTTGATCAACTCATCAAAGCGTATATTCCAACTCCGAGAGCTTGCACCAGTCCATAGATGGATCGCTCGAGCTTTGCACACTTTGTTAGCACCTTTAGGATTGACAAAACCTTCTGGTTGCATCACATACAACTCTTCTTTAAGAAATCCATTAAGGAATGTAGTTTTGGCATCCATTTGCCAGATTTCATAAAATGTGGCAATTTGCTAACATGATTCGGACAGACTTAAGCATCGCTACGAGTGAGAAAATCTCATCGTAGTCAACACCTTGAACTTTGTCAAAACCTTTTTCGATAAGTCTAGCTTTGTAGATAGTAACACTACTATCATCGTCCGTCTTCTTCTTGAAGATCCATTTATTTTCTATGGCTTGCCGATCATCGGGCAAGTCAACCAAAGTCTGCACTTTGTTCTCATACATGGATCCCATCTCAGATTTCATGGCCTCAAGCCATTTTGCGGAATCTGGTCTCATCAAAGCTTCCTCACAGTTCGTAGGTTCATCATGGTCAAGTAACATGACCTCCAGAACAGGATTACCGTACCACTCTAGTGCAGATCTCACTCTGGTTTACCTGCGAGGTTCGGTAGTAACTTGATCTGAAGTTATATGATCATCATCATTAGCTTCCTCACTAATTGGTGTAGGAGTCACAGGAACAAATTTCTATGATGAACTACTTTCCAATAAGGGAGCAGGTACAGTTACCTCATCAAGTTCTACTTTCCTCCCACTCATTTCTTTCGAGAGAAAACTCCTTCTCTAAAAAGATCCATTCTGAGCAACGAATGTCTTGCCTTCGGATCTGTGATAGAAGGTGTACCCAACTGTCTCCTTTGGGTATCCTATGAAGACACATTTCTCTGATTTGGGTTTGAGCTTATCAGGATGAAACTTTTCACATAAGCATCGCAACCCCAAACTTTAAGAAATAACAAGTTTGGTTTCTTGCCAAACCACAGTTCATATCATCTCAATGGATTTAGACTGTGCCCTACTTAACGTGAATGCAGCTATCTCTAATGTATAACCCCAAAACAATAGTGGTAAATCGGTAAGAGACATCATAGATTGCACCATATCTAATAAAGTACGGTTACGATGTTCGGACACACCATTACTGTGGTGTTCCAGGCGGCATGAATTTGTGAAACTATTCCACATTGTTTTAATTGAAGACCAAAATCGTAACTCAATATTCATCTCCGCGATCAGATCGTAGAAACTTTATTTTCTTGTTATGATGATTTTATACTTCATTCTGAAATTCTTTGATCTTTTCAAATGTTTCAGACTTATGTTTCATCAAGTAGATATACCCATATCTGCTCAAATCATCTGTGAAGGTCAAAAAATAACAATACCCGCCGCGAGCCTCAACACTCATCGGACTGCATACATAAGTATGTATTATTTCCAACAAGTCTGTTGCTCGCTCCATTGTTCCAGAGAACAGAGTCTTAGTCATCTTGCCCATGAGGCATGGTTCGCAAGCATCAACTGATTCATAATCAAGTGATTCCAAAAGCCCATCAGCATGGACTTTCTTCATGCGCTTTACACCAATATGACCTAAACGGCAGTGCCACAAATAAGTTGCACTATCATTATTAACTTTTCATCTTTTCGCTTTCAATATTATGAATATGTGTATCACTACGATCGAGATTCAATAAACCATTCACCTTGGGTGTATGACCATTGAAAGTTTTATTCATGTAAACAAAACAACAATTATTCTCTGACTTTAAATGAATAACCGTATTTGCAATAAACATGATCAAATCATATTCATGATCAACGCAAACACCAAATAACATTTATTTGGGTTCAACACTAATCCCGAAAGTATAGGGAGTGTGTGATGATGATCATATCAATCTTGGAACTACTTCCAACACATATTGTCACTTCACCCTTAACTAGTTTTTGTTCATTCTGCAACTCCCGTTTCGAGTTACTACTTTTAGCAACTGAACCAGTATCAAATACCGAGGGGTTGCTATAAACACTAGTAAAGTACACATCAATAACATGTATATCAAATATATCTTTGTTCACTTTTCCATCCTTCTTATCCGCCAAATACTTGGGGTAGTTCCGCTTCTAGTGACCAGTCCCTTTGGAGTAGAAGCACTTAGTCTCAGGCTTAGGTCCAGACTTGGGCTTCTTCACTTGAGCAGCAACTTGCTTGCCGTTCTTCTTGAAGTTCCCCTTCTTCCCTTTGCCCTTTTTCTTGAAACTAGTGGTCTTGTCAACCATCAACACTTGATGCTTTTCTTGATTTCTACCTTCGTCGATTTCAGCATCACGAAGAGCTTGGGAATCGTTTCCGTTATCCCTTGCATATAATAGTTCATCACGAAGTTCAAGTAACTTGGTGATAGGGACTAGAGAATTCTGTCAATCACTATCTTATCTGGAAGATTAACTCCCACTTGATTCAAGTAATTGTAGTACTCAGACATTCTGAGCACATGCTCACTAGCTGAGCAATTCTCCTCCATCTTATAGGCAAAGTGCTTGTTAAAGGTCTCATACCTTTTGACATGGGCATGAGTCTGAAATACTAATTTCAACTCTTGTAACATCTTGTATGCTCCATGGCGTTCAAAACGTCTTTGAAGCCCCGATTCTAAGCCGTAAAGCATGGTGCACTAAACTATCAAGTAGTCATCATATCAAGCTTGACAAACGTTCATAACGTCTGTATTTGCCCCTGCAATCGGTCTGTCACCTAGCGATGCATCAAGGACATAATTCTTCTGTGCAGCAATGAGGATAATCCTCAGATCATGGATCCAATCCGCATAATTGCTACTAACACCTTTCAACTTAGTTTTCTCTAGGAACATTTCAAAAAATAAAACAGAGGAGCTAAACGCAAGCTATTGATCTACAACGTAGATATGCTAATACTACTAGGACTAAGTTCATGATAAATTAAAGTTCAATTAATCATATTACTAAAGAACTCCCACTAAGATAGACATCCCTCTAATCCTCTAAGTGATCAGGTGATCCATATCAACTAAACCATGTCCGATCATCATGTGAGATGGAGTAGTTTCAATGGTGAACATCACTATGTTGATCATATCTACTATATGCACTACAAAAAAATACACTTCCATGATGATACGTGTTTGTCACAGTAGGTTGCGTTTTTTGTCATGCATGTACATCCATGACAAATTTATGACAGAATCAAGATAGTCATACATGTGCTGTCGTAGAAGTGTTCCATGACATTACCAAAATTATCATCACGGAAGTGTCCACTTCCATGACGATAAATCGCGCGTCACATAAGTGCTTTTGTCAAGGGTGACCGACACGTGGCATCCACCGTAACGAACGCCGTTTAGCTATCAGGTCGGGTTTTGGATCCGATAACCCGTTAACAGCCCTGACCAATGGGGATTTTCCACGTGTAAAATCATCATTGGCTGGAGGAAACACGTGTTGGCTCATCGTTGGGACAGATGTCATCCACTCATTGGACAGAGGGCGCCTATGATACGTCGACACGTGGCACGGCCCAATAGTGGCCCATTCCTGTGAAAAGGCCGACCCGTTTGACTTGGTCAAAAGGTGGTGGGCTGGCCCATGGAAAGCCTATTAAAGGCATGTTCACGTATAGCCCATTTACAACCCGCTAACCCAAGGCCCGTTACGCCCTATCCCAATTAGGCCCAGTAGCGTCATCTGGCCATCCAATATGATTCCAGCCCGTTTTCACTTCTGGCCCATGTATGGCCCATGACGTCTTTCGGCCCATATGAGGCCCTTTGTAACTATTGGCCCATTAACGGCCCGTGTTGAAACTGGCCCGTAATGAATAGTGTATCACTTTACACCCATAAACGGCCCGTGGTGAAACTGGCCCGTAATGAATAGTGTATCACTTTATACCCATTAACGGCCCATTATTCCATTGGGCCGTTTCCAGCCCAAGTTATCTTTCGTCCTTCTGAGGGCCCATTTGTTCTTGGGCTCATTTGCAGCATTCGGTTACTTACGGCCAGTTACTGTCATTTTCTGCTTGTGGGCCAAATTCAGCCCGTCGTTACAGTCGGCCCATTTGTGGACCATTAATCTGTTGTGCCATTTTCATAGCATCACCAAATACGGCCTATTAACTGCCCGTTATGGCCAGCCCATAAAACGTACGATTTCCATTAAAGGCCCGTCTACAGCCCATTAAAGGCTCGTACAATACCCATAAATGAGTCGGCCCTTACAAGGCCCATGGATCCTACGAGACGTAGAAGGCCCATGGATCCTACAAGACGTAGAAGGCCCATGGATAGAACGGCCCATTGAAGGCCCATGGAGTCGACGGCCCATTGAAGGCCCATGGGTCCGACGGCCCATTGAAGGCACATGGGTCCAACAGCCGGTTGAAGGCCCATGGATCCGACGGCCCGTACATGACCCATGGATCAAATTGCCCGTGAAGGGCCATGGTCGGGCGAGTTGGCCCCCGTTTGAACGATATAGCATATTCAAAGAATTATCCTACTCAATACTATCACCTCTAAAAAGCATACACTATACAACAAAGAGATCAAGGCATAGAAAGGTAGAATAATCCTACACTATACAATAAAGAAATTACAGCCGATTATACCCACTGGGCATTATGGTTCGGCATAGGTGTTAATAACGCATACACAAACAGCAAATTACATACACTGGGCAAATACAACTCATACATCATGGACGCACATCAACTTAACTCCATTTGAACTATAATCGATTGGCCGGATTCAAGTAGCACAAATTTCAGTCTGCAAAATCTCCAATTCCTTCATGGTTACCTCAGTGTCTTGTTTCATTTTTTGACTCCTGCATCTAATACCTGCATGTCCAGTCTCAACTTGTTGATTAAATGTTGACAATCATGTACACGTTGTCTTGCCACCTCTAGTTGATGCTCAAGAACATCAGCACATTCCAATTCCAATCCATAATCATTCGGTAACGGCCATGCCGCACTGCTCGCAGATCTTTGTGTTGATGTCACTTCATCCTAAAATGTTTTTGTAAGTACACATGACTAGCGCAAAAATATAGTTACAACAGTGAAGCGAGCAAGACACTATTTTGTACTACATGGCAAAACAGGACTAACAATAATGTTACACGTCATGAAGCATAAGCAGGTGATATTTTAAAAATTATACGAAAGATACTCTGTGCAGCCTGCATACAGAAATCCCTCTTAGTTCACCAGAGGAGCATGATGTTGGGGCCCAATCGAAAACACAGACAAGTTACAAATTTAGACAACACGTTGCGTATAAGCAAGCAGTTGGCCATTATGTATCTCAATTAAAGTCTTAGGGAGCATAATGAACAGCAGAGGGTTTCATACAAACATACTACAGCAGGCAAAACTATTTACTTTATTTACTTTTTGCTCGTTACTATTTATCTTATCACAAAACTATCTATCACCTATTATTTCAGTGCTTGCAGAGAAAACCTTACTGAAAACCGCTTATCATTTCCTTCTGCTCCTCGTTGGGTTCGACACTCTTACTTATCGAGAGGACTATGATAGATCCCTGGCAACGGCGCCAGAAATCCTTCTTGCTACGTCTTGAGCTAGCGTTGGTTTTCCCCCAAGAGGAGAGGGTGATCAACAAGTGTAGCGTAAGTATTTCCCTCAGTTTTGAGAACCAAGGTATCAATCCAGTAGGAGGCTCCTCAAAAGTCCCATGCACCTACACAAACAAACTGAGAACTCGCAACCAACGCAATAAAGGGGTTGTCAATCCCTTCACGGCCACTTGCGGCGAAAGTGAGATCTGATAGAGATAGTATGATAAGATAAATATATTTTTGGTATATTATAATATAGATGCAAAAAGTAAAGATGCAAATAAAAGTAGATTGAAAACAAATATGATAAGAGATAGAACCGGGGGCCATAGTCTTCACTAGAGGCTTCTCTCAAGATAGCATAAGTATTACGGTGGGTGAACAAATTACTGTCGAGCAATTGATAGAAAAGCGCATAGTTATGAGATTATCTAGGCATGATCATGTATATAGGCATCACGTCCATAACAAGCAGACGGACTCCTGCCTGCATCTACTACTATTACTCCACACATCGACCGACTCCTGCCTGCATCTAGAGTATTAAGTTCATAAGAACAGAGTAACGCATTAAGCAAGATGACATGATGTAGAGGGATAAACTCATGCAATATGATATAAACCCCATCTTGTTATCCTCGATGGCAACAATACAATACGTGTCTTGCAACCCTTTCTGTCACTGGGTAAGAACACCGCAAGATTGAACCCAAAGCTAAGCACTTCTCCCATGGCAAGAAAGATCAATCTAGTAGGCCAAACCAAACTGATAATTCGAAGAGACTTGCAAAGATAACTCAATCATACATAAAAGAATTCAGAGAAGATTCAATTATTATCCATAGATAAATCTGATCATAAACCCACAATTCATCGGATCTCGACAAACACACCGCAAAAAGAGATTACATCGAATAGATCTCCACAAGAGAGGGGGAGAACATTGTATTGAGATCCAAAAAGAGAGAAGAAGCCATCTAGCTAATAACTATGGACCCGTAGGTCTGTGGTAAACTACTCACAACTCATAGGAGGGGCAAGGATATTGATGTAGAAGCCCTCCGTGGTTGATTCCCCCTCCGGTAGAGTGCCGGCGAAGGCTCCAAGATGGGATCTCGCGGATACAGAAGGTTACGGCGGTGGAAATTGTGTTTCGTGGTGCTCCTGGAGGTTTTTGGGGTACGTAGGTATATATAGGAGGAAGAAGTACGTCGGTGGCCGCCCGAGGGACCCACGAGACAGGGGGCGCGCCCTACAGGGGGGGCCTTATCTCGTGGGGTCCTCGGGAGCTTCTTGACTTGCACTCCAAGCTCTCCGAATCTTGTTCGTTCCAAAAATCACGCTCCCGAAGGCTTCATCCGTTTGGACTCCGTTTGATATTCCTTTTCTTCGAAATACTTAGGCAAAAAAAACAGCAATATGGGCTGGGCCTCCGGTTAGTAGGTTAGTCCCAAAAATTATATAAATGTATAAAATAAAGCCCAAAACATCCAAAAGGGGTAATATTTAGCATGGAACAATCAAAAATTATAGATACGTTGGAGACGTATCAAGCATCCCCAAGCTTAATTCCTGCTCGTCCTCGAGTAGGTAAATTATAAAAAGAGAATTTTTGATGTGGAATGCTACCTAGCATAATTCATAATGTAATTTTCTTTAATGTGGCATGAATTTTCAGATCCAAATGATTCAAAATAAAATCTTATAAAACATAAAAATAATAATGCTTCAAAGCATACTAACAAATAATCATGTCCTATCAAAATAACATAGCCAAAGAAAGCTTATCCCTACAAAGTCATATAGTTAGGCCATGCTTCATTTTCATTACACAAAATACTCCCCTCATGCACAACCCCGATGATGAGCCGAGCAATTGTTTCGTACTTTGTAACGCGCTTCAGCTTTTTCAACTCTTACACAATACATGAGCGCAAGCCATGGACATAGCACTATGGTGGTGAATGGTGGTGGTTGTGAGGACAAAAAGTGGGAGAAGATAGTCTCACATTAACTAGGCGTATCAACGGGCTATGGAGATGTCCATCAATAGATATCAATGTGAGTGAGTAGGGATTGCCATGCAACGGATGCACTAGAGCTATAAATATATGAAAGCTCAACAAAAGAAACTAAGTGGGTGTGCATCCAAATTGCTTGCTCACGAAGACCTAGGGCACTTTGAGGAAGCCCGTCATTGGAATATACAAGCCAAGTTCTATAATGAAAAATTCCCACTAGTATATGAAAGTGACAACATATGAGACTCTCTATCATGAAGATCATGGTGCTATTTTGAAGCACAAGTGTGGAAAAAGAGATAGTAGCAATTGTCCCTTCTCTCGTTTTCTCTCTTTTTATATTTTTTTCTTCTTCTTTTTTTTTCTTTTTCTCTTTTTTTTTCTTTCCTTTTTTTTTCTTTTTGGTGGGTATCTTTGGCCTCTTTTATTTTTATAAAGTCCAAAGCCTCATCCCGACTTGTGGGGGAATCATAGTCTTAATCATCCTTTCCTCACTAGGACAATGCTCTAATAATGAAGATCGTCACACTTTTATGGATTTACAACTCAAAAACTACAACTCAAAGCTAGAACAAGATATGACTCTATGTTAATGCCTCCGGTGGTGTACCGGGATATGCAATGAATCAAGAGCGACATGTATGAAGATTATGAAGGTGGCTTTGCCACAAAAACGATGTCAACTACATGATCATGCAAAGAGCAATATGACAATGATGAAACATGTCATAATAAACGGAGCGGTGTAAAGTTGCATGGCAATATATCTCGGAATGGCTATGGAAATGCCATAATAGGTAGGTATGGTGGCTGTTTTGAGGAAGGTAAATAAAGGGTTCAATACCGGCGAGAGTTGCGCAGTAATAAGAAAAGCTAGCAAAGTGGAAGGATAAGTGTGCATATGTCCATGGACTCGCATTAGTCAAAATAGAACTCATATACTTATTGCAAAAGTCTACTTCACCCTAGAAGCAAAGTACTACTACGCATGCCCCAAGAGGGATAGATTGGTAGGAAAAAATTCCATCGCTCGTCCCCGACTGCCACTCATAAGGAAGACACTCAAAAGAGCACCTCATGCAACAAATTTGTCACACAACTTTTACCATACGTGCATGCTACGGGACTTGCCAACTTCAACAAAAGTATTTCTCAATTTCATAATTACCCACTAGCATGACCCTAACATTACTACCTTTATATCTCAAAACAATTATCAAGCATCAAGTTGATCATAGCATCCAATTCTTTTTCTATGATAGTTTTTATTATACCCAACTTGGATGCTCATCATTCTAGGACCAACTTTGTAACCATAGAAAATACCATGCTGTTCTAAAAGACTCTCAAAATAATATAAGTGAAGCATGAGAGACTAGCAATTTCTATAAAATTAAGACACCACCATCCTCTAAAAGATATAAGTGAAGCACTAGAGCAAAAACTATCAAGCTCAAAAAATATAAGTGAAGCACATAGAGTATTCTAGCAAATTCTAATCAAATAGGCTTCTCCCAAAAGGTGTCTACAACAAGGATGATTGTGGTAAACTAAAAAGCAAAGACTAATATAATACACGACGCTCCAAGCAAAACACATATCATGTAGCGAATAAAAATATAGCTCCAAGTAAAGTTACCAAAGAACAAAGACGAAAGAGGGGATGCCTTCCCGGGGCATCCCCGAGCTTAGGATTTTGGCTATTCTTGAATATATTGGGGTGCCTTGGGCATCCCCAAGCTTAGGATCTTGCCACCCTTTATTCCATAGTCCATAAAGGCTTTACCCAAAACTTGAAAACTTCACAACACAAAACTCAACAGGAAATCTTATAAGCTCCGTTAGTGAAAGAAATCAAAACCACCACATAGGGTACTGAAATGAACTCATTATTTATTTATTTTGGTGTTGAACCTACTGTATTCCAACTTCCTTATGGTTTATAAACTAATTTACTAGCCATAGATGCATTGAAATAAGCAAACAATACACGAAAAACAGAATCTGTCAAAAACAGAACAGTCTGTAGCAATCTGTAACTAACGCAAACTTATGGAACTCTAAAAATCCTACAAAATAGGACATACTGTACAATTTGTTTATTGATCAGCAGCAAAAAGAATCAATGCAAAAGCACGTTTCTGTGATTTATTGAATTTTTTCTCGTGAGCGCAAAGTTTCTGTTTTTCAGCAGAATCAAATCAACTATCATCATAGTTTATCCTATAGGTTCTACTTGGCAAAAACACTAAACAAAAGATAAAAACACATATAAACAGAAAGTAGAAACAAAATTTAAAACTAAACAGGAACAAAAACAAAGAACATAAAGAAAATTGGGTTGCCTCCCAACTAGCGCTATCGTTTAACGCCCCTAGCTAGGCATAAAAGCGAAGATAGATCTAAGTGGTGCCATCTTTGACACTAAATTCATAAGTATCACGCATGATAGATTCATACGGTAATTTGACTTTCTTTCTTGGAAAGTGCTCCATGCCTTTCTTTAAGGGAAATTGGAATCTAATGTTCCCTTCCTTCATATCGATAATCGCACCAATCGTTCTAAGGAAAGGTCTACCAAGAATAATAGGGCAAGAAAGATTGCAATCTATATCAAGAACGATAAAATCTACGGGCACCAAATTTCTATTTGCAAAAATAAGAACATCATTGATCCTTACCATAGGCTTTTTAATGGTGGAATCCGCAAGGTGCAAATTTAAAGAGCAATCTTCAAGATCATGGAAACCTAGAATATCACATAAAGTTTTCGGAATCGTGGAAACACTAGCACCCAAATCACACAAAGAAAAACACTCATAATCTTTAATTCTAATCTTTATAGTAGGTTCCCACTCATCATTAAGTTTTCTAGGTATAGAAATTTCCAAATTAAGTTTTTCATCATAAGATTGCATCAAGGCATCAACAATATGTTTGGTAAAAGCTTTGTTTTGACTATAAGCATGAGGAGAATTAACAACGGATTGCAACAAGGAAATACAACCTTTTAAAGAGCAATTATCATAGTCAAATTCCTTGAAATCTGAGATAGTAGGTTCAACATTATTAGAAGTTGAGGATTCTCCAATCTCACTTTTACCAAATTTAGCATTAAGATCTAAAGACTCTGAATTCTTGGGACGCCTTCTAGGCAAAGTTGATTCATCATCAGTCCCATAATCATCAAAATTCATATTGCAAAACATAGACATCATTATTTTTGCTAGGTTGAGCATCAACATGAACATCATTGTTTTTGCTAGGTTGAGCATCAACATAAACATCATTATTAGCATTATCATCAGGTTCATGTTCATCTCCGGATTGTGTTTCAGCATCAGAGATAGAAGTATTATTAGGATTCTCAGGTGTTTCTACATTAGGTTCACTAGAAGTTTGCAAATTCCTATCATTCTTCTTTTTCTTCTTCTTAGAAGAACTAGGAACATCTAGATTATTATTCTGAGAATCTTGTTCAATTCTTTTAGGGTGGCCTTCAGGATACCAAGGTTCCTGAGTCATTCTACCAGTTCTAGTAGCCACTCTAATGACAAAGTCATTTTTACTGTTCAATTCATCAAGCAAATCATTTTGAGCTTTGAGTACTTGCTCGGCTTGAGTAGCAACCATAGAAGCATATTTGCTAACGCGGTGAAGTTCATCTTTAACTCTAGCCAGATTATCACCTATGCATCCTATCTCGAAAGCATTATTCTTTAACTCTCTACCAACATAAGCATTAAAACTTTCTTGTCTAGCCATAAAGTCATCAAATTCATCTAAGCATGGGCTATGAAATTTAGTAGAGGTTATTTCAATTTTATCATATCTATAGAGAGAATTTACCTTTACTACCTGTGTCGGGTTATCAAGACAATGTGGTTCGTCAGGCGGTAAATTAAGTCCATGTATTTCTTCAATAGGTGGCAAATTCTTAACATCTTCAGCTTTAATACCTTTTTCTTTTATTGATTTCTTTGCCTCTTGCATATCTTCAGGACTGAGAAATAAAACACCTCTCTTCTTCGGAGTGGGTTTAGGAATAGGCTCAGGAGTTGGCTCAATTGGTTCAGGAATTACTTCAGGAACTGGCTCAGGAAGAGTCCAATTATTTTCATTAGTCAACATATTATTCAATAATATTTCAGTTTCATCAGCTGTTCTTTCCCTGAAAACACAACCAGCACAACTATCCAAGTAGTCCTTGGAAGCATCGGTTAGTCCATTATAAAAGATATCAAGTATTTCATTTTTCTTAAGAGGATGATCAGGCAAAGCATTAAGTAACCGGAGAAGCCTCCCCCAAGCTTGTGGGAGACTCTCTTCTTTGATTTGCACAAAATTATATATTTCCCGCAAAGCAGCATGTTTCTTATGAGCAGGGAAATATTTAGTAGAGAAGTAATAAATCATATCCTGGGGACTACGCACACAACCAGGAGCAAGAGAATTATACCAAGTCTTAGCATTACCCTTTAATGAGAACAGAAATATCTTAAGGATATATAAATAGCGAGACTTCTCATCATGAGTAAATAGGGTGGCTATATCATTCAACTTTGTAAGATGTGCCACAACAATTTCAGATTCAAGGCCATAAAAAGGATCAGATTCAACTAAAGTAATAATATCAGGATCAACAGAGAATTCATAATCCTTATCAGTAACACAGATAGGTGAAGTAGCAAAAGCAGGATCGGGTTTCATTCTAGCATTAAGAGATTGCTGCTTCCATTTAGCTAATAATTTCTTAAGATCATTTCTATCATTTCAAGCAAGAATTTCCATAGCAGCTGCTTCATTCATAACATAACCCTTAGGAACAACAGGTAATACATAATCATTGGGGGAACGTTCATCATCACTATCATCAATAATAGGTTCTTCAATATTTTCATTCCCCCTAACTCTAGCAAGTTGTTCATCTAGAAATTCACCTAGTGGCAAAGTAGTATCACGCACAGAAGTAGTTTCATCATGCATAGCAGAAGTGGCATCATCAATAACATGCGACATATCAGAATTCATAGCAGTAGCAGGTTTAGGTGTCGCAAGTCCACTAATAACGGAAGGAGAATCTAGTGCAGGGCTAGATGGCAGTTCCTTACCTCCCCTCGTAGTTGAGGGCAAAATCTTGGTCTCAGCGTCTTTCAAGTTCTTCATAGTGATCAATAGATATAAATCCTAAGTGACTCAAAGAATAGAGCTATGCTCCCCGGCAATGGCGCCAGAAATTAGTCTTGATAACCCACAAGTGTAGGGGATCGCAACAGCTTTCGAGGGTGAAGTACAACCCAAATTTATTGATTCGACACAAGGGGAGCCAAATAATATTCTTGAGTATTAGCAGTTGAGTTGTCAATTCAACCACACATGGATAACTTAGTATCTGCAGCAAAGTGTTTAGTAGCAAAAGTGGTATGATAATAATGGTAACAGTAGCAACAGTAAAGATAAATGTTTTCGGGTTTTTGTAGTAGTTGTAACAGTAGCAACGGAAAAGTAAATAAGCGGAGAACAATATATGAAAAGCTCATAGGCAATGGATCAGTGATGGATAATTATACCGGATGCGATTCCTCATGCAATAGTTATAACATAGGGTGATATAGAGATAGCTCCAATTCATCAATGTAATGTAGGCATGTATTCCGTAAATAGTCATACGTGCTTATGGAAAAGAACTTGCATGACATCTTTTATCCTACCCTCCCGTTGCAGCGGGGTCCTTACGGAAACTAAGGTATATTAAGGCCTCCTTTTAATAGAGAACCGGACCAAAGCATTAACACATAGTGAATACATGAACTCCTCAAACTACGGTCATCACCAAGAAGTATCCCGATTATTGTCACTTCGGGGTTGTCGGATCATAACACATAATAGGTGACTATAGACTTGCAAGATAGGATCAAGAACACACATATATTGATGAAAACATAATAGGTTCAGATCTGAAATCATGGCACTCGGGCCCTAGTGACAAGCATTAAGCATAGCAAAGTCATAGCAACATCAATCTCAGAACATAGTGGATACTAGGGATCAAACCCTAACAAAACTAACTTGATTACATGGTAAATCTCATCCAACCCATCACCATCCAGCAAGCCTACGATGGAATTACTCATGTACGGCGGTGAGCATCATGAAATAGGTAATGGAGGATGGTTGATGATGACGACAACGACGAATCCCCCTCCTCGGAGCCCCGAAAGGACTCCAGATCAGCCCTCCCGAGAGAGATTAGGGCTTGGCGGCGGCTCCGTGTCGTAAAACGCGATGAAACTTTCTCTCTGATTTTTTTCTCCCTGAGACGGAATATATGGAGTTGGAGTTGAGGTCGGAGGAGGTCCAGGGGGCCCACGAGATAGGAGGCCGTGCCCTAGGGGGGGACACCCCCCTGTCTCGTGGACAGGCTGTGGTCTCCCTGGCATTAATTCTTTCGCCAAAAATTCTTATTAATTCCAAAAAGTGCCTCCGTGGATTTCCAGGACATTCCGGGAACTTTTCTTTTCTACACATAAAACAACATCATGGTAGTTCTGCTGAAAACAGCATCAGTCCGGGTTAGTTTCATTCAAATCATGCAAGTTAGAGTCCAAAACAAGGGCAAAAGTCTATTAATAGACATACTATCGTCCTCGGGAATATCAAGAATAACAAAGTCTATTAAGATAGTGACATTTGCAACCACAACAGGCACATCCTCATAAATGCCGACAGGTATAGCAGTTGATTTATCAGCCATTTGCAAAGATATTTTAGTAGGTGTCAACTTATTCAATTCAAGTCTACGATATAAAGAGAGAGGCATAACACTAACACCGGCTCCAAGATCACATAAAGCAGTTCTAACATAATTTCTTTTAATGGAGTATGGTATAGTTGGCACAACCGAGGAAGGTTATACAAACATAGAGTCACAGGCCACGTGCTATGGTTGCTGCTCTGCTCCCCAAACGGATTAATGCCATCTGCGCTTAGACCAAACCATACGTTCCTTGGGTCACCTACAAACTCCTCCATGTACTTTCTCTCGATTTTTCTCCACTGCGACACGTCAGCGGGTACTCTCAACTTTCCGTCTTTCTTACGGCCTTCTCCGTGCCATCGCATCGCCTTCGCATGCTCTTTGTTTTGGAACAAACGTTTCAACCGTGGTATTATAGGAGCATACCACATCACCTTGGCAGGAATCTTCTTCCTGGGGCGCTCGCCCTCGACATCACCAGGGTCATCGCAACTGATCTTATAACACAATGCACTGCATACTGGCAAGCGTTCAAATCCTCGTACTCACCGCGGTAGAGGATGCAGTCATTAGGGCATGCATCTATCTTCTGCACCTCTAACCCTAGAGGGCAGACAACCTTCTTTGCTTCATATGTAATCTCGGGCAATTCTTTGTCCTTTGGAAGCATATTCTTTATCATTACCAGCAACTTTCCAAGTCCCTTGTTAGATACACCATTCTCTGCCTTCCATTGCAGCAATTCCAGTGTGGTGTCCAACTTTTTTTGTCAGCTTTGCAATTCGGGTACAACAATTTCTTGTGATCCTCTAACATGCGCTGCAACTTCTTATTCTCCAAATCAGTTGCGCAGTTTCTCTTTGCATCGGCAATGGCCCGACCTAGATCATCAGCGGGCTCATCTGATGCCTCTTCTTCAGCTTCTTCCCGCATTGCCGGCTCAGCTTCTTCCCCCATTGTTGTATCATCGTATTCAGGGAACCCATGGCCAGGATAGCTGTCGTCGTCCTCTTCTTCTCCGTGCTTGGTCCAAATATTATAGTGGGGCATGAAACCGGACTCAAATAAGTGGACGTGAATGGTTCTTGACGTAGAGTAATTGTGACCATTCTTACAGCCAGCACATGGACAAGGCATAAAACCATCCGCAAGCTTGTTTGCCTCAGCGGCAAGCAGAAAAGTATGCACGCCATTAATGAACTCGGGAGAGCATCGGTCATCATACATCCATTGTCGTCTCATCTTCATTATACAACACCGAAAAGACCAAATTAATACAAGTTCATACATAAAGTTCATACATATATATAGTTCATACAACACTTAAATGCAACAAATAAATAACTCTCTAGCTAAAGCATTTAAATGCAACAACAAATGCGATCAAGATGGCAACTAAGGTAACAATTGATCCAACAGCATAATGATACCAAGCCTCACTATCAATGGCATATTTTCTAATCTTTCTAATCTTCAAGCGCATTTTCTCCATCTTGATCTTGTGATCATTGACGACGTCGGCAACATGCAACTCCAATTCCATCTTCTCCCCCTTAGTTCTTTTCAATTTTTCTTTCAAATACTCGTTTTCTCTTTCAACTAAATTTAACCTCTCGACAATAGGGTCGGTTGGAATTTCCGGTTCACATACCTCCTAGATAAAAATATCTATGTCAACTTGATGGGCATAATTTGTCATAAACACGAAATGCAACAACTAGTTTTAAAAGAGAATATACCACATCCGAATCATAACAAGGACGAGGGACGACGGGGACGGATATCAAAACCATGGCACTATGTATAACAAACAACGTACGGGTAAGATAATTATACGAGTAACTATATATCCAAATCACACAAACATCAATTTGGTAATGTAAAACATTCATGAAAAAGAGCCTCACCACAAGGTGGTGCCGGCGACGGGACGGTGCGGGCGATCGACGGTGGTTACGACGGAGATTCAGAAAGCACTAAGTAAACCACACCTACATATGCAAACTAAGTGTTATTTTTTACCTCTAATTGCATATAAATCAAATACTAGCAAATATAATTCCTCCCAAATTACTAAACTCACAAAGTAATCACTATACAAAGCATTGCAAGAGCTAATCTAGCAATGAGAGATGAAAGGACAAAGTTGCTAACCTTTGTGATCATTTGAATGGATGGGGGCCTTCAAATCTTGACAAATTTTGGGGAAAATGTGTGATGAGCTCAAGGAAGAGGGGAAGAACAGAGGAGGAGAGGGGAAAGGGGAAGAACAGAGCGAGCTCGGGTGGACGAAGGGTTTATGTAGGACGATCTTTAGTACCGGTTCGTAACACAAACCGGTACTAAAGGTGCTGGAGGGGCCCCAGACTGACAACATCCTGCCACCACTCACTTTAGTACCGGTTCGTGGCACGAACCAGTGCTAAAGGTTTGCCACGAACCGGTACTAATGAGAGCGGCCGGCTAGCCGTTGGAACCGGCACTAATCGACACATTAGTGCCGGATCAAAATCAAACCGGCACTAATGTGCTTCACATTTGACCCTTTTTCTACTAGTGGTTTCGGGTCGTTTCGGATATTTACCGGAGTACCGAGGGGTTACCGGAACCCCCCGGGGAAGTAATGAGCCAACATGGGCCATAGGGGAGAGAGAGGGGAGCCCACAAGGGGTGCCCCCCTGGGTTGTCTGAATTGGACAAGGGGAAAGGGCATGCCCCCCTTTCCTTTCCCCCTCTCCCTCTCCTTCCCCCTTTTTCCCCTCCATGAGAAGGAATAAGAGGGGGGCGAATCCTACTAGGACTAGGAGTCCTAGTAGGACCCCCCCTCATGGCGCGACCCCAAGGGACGGCCTCCTCCCTCTCCCTCCTTTATATACGTGGGCAGGGCACCCCTTGGAGACACACCAATTGTTCCAAGCCGTGTGCGGCGTCTCTCTCCACAGTTTACTCCTCCGGTCATATTCATGTAGTGCTTAGGCAAACCCTGCACGGATCACATCACCATCACCGTCACCGCGCCATCATGCTGACGAAACTCTCCCTCGACCCTCTACTAGGTCAAGAGTTCGAGGGACGTCATCGAGCTGAAAGTGTGCTGAACTCGGAGGTGTCGTATGTTTGGTACTTGATCGGTTGGATGGCTAAGATGTTCGACTACATCAACCGTGTTAACCTAACACTTCCGCTTTCCGTCTATGAGGGTATGTGGAGACACTCTCGCCGTCTCGCTGCTATGCATCTCCTAGATAGATCTTGCATGAGGGTAGGAAATTTTGAAATTGCATGCTATGTTCCCCAACACAGACAAGATACGAGAGAGTTACAAGCTCGAGGGGTACGCCCCGGGGGCTAGGCGTGCCCCTGAGCTTGTGGCCCCATGCAACTCCGTTTGACCTAATTCCACTTCTATAAACTCGGAAATATTCCCAAACCAACAGAGAGCCACCTGAAACATTTTTTTCCGCCGCCACAAGCTTCTGTTCTTCCATGATCCCATTTGGAGGCCTTTTGCGATACTCTGCCGGAGGTGGAATCGATCACGAAGGGCTTCTACATCATCCTTACCGCCTTCTGATAATGCGTTAGTAGTTCACAGCAGACCTACTGGTCCATAGCTAGTAGCTAGATGGTTTCTTCTCTCTCTTTGATCTTCAATACCATGTTCTCCTCATTGTTCTTAGAGTTCTATCCGATGTAATCTTCTTTTGTGGTGTGTTTGTTGGGATCCGATGAATTGTGGGTTTATGATCTGAATATTCATGAGAAGTAATTGAGTCTTTTTCGAACTTTATTATGCATGATTATTATAGCTTTGCATTTATATCCGATCTATTTGTTTGGTTTGGCCAACTAGATTGATTTATCTTCAGTGGGAGAGGTGCTTTGTGATGGGTTCAATCTTGCGGTGCTCTATATCCCAGTGACAGAATGGGACAAGACACGTATTTGTATTGTTGCCATTAAGGGTAAAACAATGGGGTTTATTCATATTGATTGGGTTTACTTTGTCTACATCATGTCAACTTGCTTAAGGTGTTACTCTGGTTTTCATGAACTTAATACCATAGATGCATGCTTGATAGTGGTCGATTGGTGGAGTAATAGTAGTAGATGCAGACAGGAGTCGGTCTACTTGTCTCAGACGTGATGCCTATATACATGATCATTGCCTTGGATATCGTCATAACTATACGCTTTTCTATTAATTTCCCAACAGTAATTTGTTCACCCAGCATATGCTATGTGTTTGACAGAGAAGCCTCTAGTGAAAACTATGGCCCCCAGGTCTACTTTATCATGTTACAAAAACCAAAATTCCTTTGCTACAATTTTATTGCCTTTATTTTGTTTTGCAACTTATCCATATACCTATATAAGATTTGATCCTTGCAAGTAACGAGTTCAAGGGGATTGACAATCCTCTTGCCGGCGCTTGGTGCAAGTATTTGCTTTTGTGTGTGCACGTGTTGTTCACGAGGCTTTGCATGATTCTCCTATTGCTTCGATAAGCCTTGGTTCTCACTGAGAGAAATTACTTATCTCTATTGTACTGCATCTCCCTTCCTCTTCGGGGAAAATCCCAATGCAACTCACAAGTAGCAGTTGCGGATGCTTGCGAGAGGGGGTAATCATAAGTGGGTTGCTTGTTCAAGTAAGTACATCACCTAAGCACCGGTCCACTGACATGTCAAATTATCAAAGTAGGGAACACGAGTAAACTAAAGATGATGAACATGACTAGACGATAATTCCCATGTGTCTTTTAGAGCAATTTGCTTTATATAAGAGAACTTTCCGGCTTGTCCTTTGCTATAAAAATGATTGGGCCACCTTGCTGCACCTTTGTTACTATTGCTACCTGTTACTTGTTACGAATTACCTTGCTACAAAACTATCTATCACTGCAACTTCCAGTACTTGCAGAGAAAACCTTGCTGAAAAACCGCTTATCATTTGCTTCTGCTCCTTGTTGGGTTCGACACTCTTAATTATCGAAAGGACTATGATTTATCCCCTATACTTATGGGTCATCAAGACTCTTTTCTGGCACCGTTGCCGGGGAGTGAAGCGCCTTTGGTAAGGAAACTTTTTCATTATGTGATGAAATTTTCTGTCACTTGTCACTATGGAAAATAATCCTTTGATGGGTTTGTTCGGGGTATCTTCACCTGGAAGCAATAAGAGTATCCCCTCAACGAACTGAACCTACTAAAAGTATTTATTATGAGATTTCTTCGGGTATGTTAGAGAAACTGCTAGCTAATCCTTATGCAGAAGATGGAACAGTACATCCTGATATGCACTAGATATGTAGATGAAATTTGTGGATGATTTAAGCTAGCAGGTTTGTCCGAGGATGGAGTTAAGAAGAAGGTATTCCCTTTGTCTTTGGAGGGAAAGGCATTGACATGGTATAGGCTATTGGAAGATACTGGAACATGGGATTGGAACCGGTTGAAATTGGAATTTCATCAGAAGTTTTATCCTACGCATTTGGTTCATCGTGATCAGAATTATATAAATAATTTTTGGCCTCGTGAAGGAGAAATTATCGCTTAAGCTTGGGGGGCTTAAATACATGATGCATACATGCCCCAATCATGAGCTCTCAATAGAAATAATTATACAAAACTTTGACGCTCCACTTTCTTATAATGATCAATCCATGGTCAATACTTCTTCTACTGGTTCGTTTATGAAGAAAAATATTGAATTCAGATGGGGTCTTCTGGACTAAACGCAACTCTGAAGATTGGGAAATCAACAAAGGTAAAGAGTCGGGTATAAATCTTGAGTTTGGTTGTGTTAAATCTTCTATGGAAATGTATGCTTTTCATAAGTTTAGTACCAAATATGGACTTGATTCTGAGATAGTAGCTACCATTTGTGAATCATTTGCTGCTCATGTTGATCTCCCTAAGGAGAAGTGGTTTAAATTTCATCCACCTATAGAAGAAAATTGTGAGGAACTTGTCATAGCTAAAGATGAAACAATCATTTATAATGTTGATCCAGTTGTGCCTACTGCTTATATTGAGAAACCACCTTTCCTTGTTCGTATTCAGGAACATGCTAAAGCCTCAACTGTGGCTAATAAAAGTAATATTAAAACACCTAGACCCTCTAAACAAATAAGTATGGAACCTAATGTTGCAATGATCAAGGATCTGATAATATTGATGGACATGTCATATATTTATGTGATGAGGCAACTAGGATTGCTAAACCTAATCCTATAGATAAAAACAAACATGTTATTGGCATGCCTATTGTTTATGTTAAACTAGGAGATCATTGTTATCATGGTTTATGTTATATGTGTGCTAGTGTAAGTGCTATGCGTTTTACTTTATATCAAGAAGTCATGAATGATATTGCACCTATTGAGATAGAAGATATTGATGTTACTATTAAGCTTGCAAACGGACATACTATTTCACAACTTGGGATTGTTAGAGAAGATGAAGTCTTGTGTGGTAAGATTAAATACCCTACTGATTTTCTAGTTCTTGGATCTCCATAAGATGTTTTTTTCCCATTATATTTGACACACCTTTCCTGAATACAGTTAATGCTAAGATTGATTATAGTAGGGGAAACAGTCAGTGTTAATTTTGGTGATGTATCTCATGAGTTCAATTTCTATAAATTTCGTAGAAAACCTCATGATAAAGAATTGTCTAGTAAAGATGAAATAATTGGTCTTGCTTCTATTGTTGTACCTCCTACTGATCAATTAGAACAATTTTTGCTAGACCATGAAAATGATATGCATATGAATGAAAGAAATGGAATAGATGAAATATTCTTTAGGAACGCACCTATCCTTAAACACAATTTGCCTGTTGAAAGTTTGGGAGATCCTCTCCCACCTAAGAGTGATCATGTGTTTGAATTAACGAAACTGCCTAATACATTGAAATATGCTTATCTTGATGAAAAGAAGATATATCATGTTATTATCAATGCTAACCTTTCAGGGCATGAAGAACAGAGATTACTTAAAACTCTGAGGAAGCATCGTGCTGCCATTGGGTCTACTCTTGATGATCTTAAGGGCATTAGTCCCACCTTATGTTAGCACAGCATTAATATGGAGCCTAACGCTAAGCCAGTCGTTGATCACCAACGCCGTCTGAATCCTAAAATGAAGGATGTGGTAAGAACTCAAATATTGAAGCTTCTTTAAGCAGGTATAATTTATCCTATAGCTGATAGTAGATGGGTAAGTCTTGTCTATTGTGTTCCTAAGAAAGGAGGCATTACCGTTGTTCCTAATGATAAAAATAAACTTATCCCACAAAGAATTGAAATTGGTTATAGGATGGTAATTGATTTCAGTAAATTAAATAAAGCAACTAGAAAAGAGCATTGCCCCTTGCCTTTTATTGATCAAATGTTAGAAAGATTATCGAAGAATACACAATTTTGCTTCTTAGATGGCTATTATGGATTTTCTCAAATACCTATGTCAAAGGAAGATCTAGAGAAAAATACTTTTACTTGTCCTTTCAGAACTTATGCTTATAAATGTATGCCTTTTGGTTTACCCAATGCACCTACTACCTTTCAAAGATGTATGACTGCTATATTCTCTGATTTTTGTGAAAAGATTGTTGAGGTATTCATGGATGATTTTTCCATTTATGGGACTTATTTTGGTGATTGCTTAAGCAAGATTGATCGAGTTTTGCAGATATGCGAAGAGACTAATCTCGTCTTGAATAGGGAGAAGTGCCACTTCATGGTGAACGAAGGTATAGTCCTTGGGCATAAAATTTCTAAACGAGATATTGAAGTAGATAAAGCTAAAGTTGATGCAATTGAGAAAATGCCATGTCCTAAAGATATTAAAGGTATAAGAAGTTTTCTTGGCCATGCTGGTTTCTAAAGGAGGTTCACTAAACATTTCTCTAAAATATCTAGGCCTCTTACTAATCTTTTGCAAAAAGATGTTCCCTTTTTTTATGATGATTGTGTAGAAGCCTTTGAAATACTCAAGAAAACCTTAATTTATGCACCTATATATTGTTCAATCACCCGAGTGTAATTTGCCTTTTAAAATTATGTGTGATGCTAGTGATTATGATATTGGTGTTGTTCAAGGTCTAAGAGTTGATAAGAAATTGAATGTTATTCATTATGCTAATAAGACTCTAGATAGTGCTCAAAGAAATTATGCAACTACTGAGAAAGAATTTTAGCAGTTGTGTTTGCATGTGATAAATTTAGACCTTATATTGTTGATTCCAAAGTTACTATTCACACCGATCATGCTGTTATTAAATATCTTATGAAAAAGAAAGATGCTAAACCTAGACTGATTAGGTGGGTTCTTTTACTTCAAAAATTGGATTTGCATATTATTGATAGAAAAGGAGCTGAAAATCCTGTAGCAGGTAATTTGTCTAGGATGGAAAATGTTCTTGATGACCCACTGCCTCTTGATGATAGTTTTCCTGATGAGCAACTAGCTGTTGTAAATGCTTCTTCTCGTAATAGTCCTTGATATGAAGACTATGCTAACTACATTGTTGCTAAATATATACCACCTAGTTACACCT
Organism: Triticum dicoccoides; assembly: GCF_002162155.2. Lineage (NCBI taxonomy): Eukaryota > Viridiplantae > Streptophyta > Magnoliopsida > Poales > Poaceae > Triticum > Triticum dicoccoides. Next base: position 832,315,106 of record NC_041385.1, read on the forward strand.
ACCAACAAAAGAAAAAGTTCTTCTTTGATTTAAGACATTACTTTTGGGATTACCCATATTTATATAAAGGAGTTATTAAACGTTGTGTACCTGGGCATGAACAGGAACAAATCATACGGAAGTGTCACTCCGAGGCATACGGAGGACACCATGCGGGAGACAGAACTGCACATAAGGTATTACAGTCTGGTTTTTATTGGTCTACTCTCTTTAAAGATGCATGTAAGTTTGCGAAAAGTCCATTCTACACCCGAGCTCATATGCACCCGCATGAACAGTAAAATCGAAAAAAATCGAAAAAAATTCAAAAAATTCCAATTTTTTTTTGAGAGAAACATTGACAAAAGTTCTAAGTGCCTGCAAAAATTCATCACGAAATCACATTCCTGTAAGGTGTGGCAAAAAAAACAAATTCAGTGCTTCAAAATGCGTTTGAAAGTAGCTTTTTCAGAGTACTATTTTTGTTTTTTTGCCACGCCTTCTAGGAATGTGATTCAATGACGAATTTTTGCAGGCACTTAAAACTTTTGTCAATGTTTCTCTCAAAAAAAATTGGAATTTTTTGAATTTTTTTCGATTTTTTTTATTTTACTTTTCATGCGGGAGCATATGAGCTCGGGTGCAGATTAGCCGCGTCCGTAAGTTTGTCCTTTCTTGTGATGAATGTCAAAGAATAGGTAATATTGGTAGACATCGGGAAATGCCTATAAACTATTCACTTGTTATTGAACCGTTTGATGTTTGCGGTTTTGATTTTAATGGACCTTTTCCTTCCTTTAATGAGTACACTCATGTTTTAGTTGTTATTTAAGTTACTAAATGATGAGTGATACTTTTACATTCATTTCACCTTTGTTTAAATCGAGAGATTTCAATCAAAAGAGATATTTGCTCCGATATTGATACTAATGACTAATCAATCGTCCCACCCGTATCGGATTTTCCGGTAAAAAACGTCCACTCCTTTGCTTTTTTTTTTCCTCCTCAAATTGTTCCCGTGCCCCGCTAGATCTCATCTCATCCATCCTGTCTCTCCCGGTACGAGCACTCCAGCGCCGCCACCGCGCACTGCACCACTCCATCGACCGAGCACAAGTATTATGCTCCTCCGTCCTCCTCCCTCACGCGCGCGTGTACGCTCCTCCCATCTCACATGTGTCGGCGCCCTTACTGCCCCAGCCGCCGGTCTGGTCCACCTTCCCCTCCACATCTACTTTCCCACCACGGCTGCAGGAATTCTCCTCTTCTCGTACATGCATGTTTGTTGTTGAGCCGAAGCCTCTCGATTTTACCATCTGCTATAGTGTTCGGTTGTGATTTTATTTCCTGGATCAGCACATGTTGTTCCATGCTCTCGGGGACGCCAGGCTGTTGCGGCGGGGACTTTGCACCGTGTGCGTCCACGCCGACGACCCGCACCGCTGTGACGTGATCGCCACCTGGCTCCGGTATGAGCGTCGCGGTACGAGCGCCACCTGGCTTGGTCTGTGTCGACTTGCTCGGTGGACGCCGTTCGGCCCCCCAGGACGCTGAAAAGGCGCCGTCGGGGGCCGAACCGGCATTTGCTTTCGGCGTGGGGGCGATTGTTCCCGGTCGTCGCCCCCAGTTCGCCCTCAAAATCGCGCAAACTCGACGATCTGATACGAATCTGGCACAAACCCGGTGATTTTTCATTGAAATTTATACAAAAACAGATAAACATACAAGCTACACCTAGAACTACGCCTAGCCCTACTACGCCGCGGCCGCCGCCCGCCTTCTACATGCCGAGGAGCCTGTAGAACTGGGTGTAGTCACCGCAGCCGTCGTCGTCGTCGCCGCCGCCTTGCGCCCAGCCGCCGCCATCCCAACTGCACCCCTGACCAGGGTCGCCGACGCGCGGAGAGTTGGACGGCCCGGGCTTGTCCTCCTCGTCGCTATCGAGGACGACAATGCCGCCCTCCTCGCGTCTGTGGCACCGGGCATTGATCTTCGCGTACGCCCGGCGCTGGCGCACCACCTGCTCGCGGACGTAGTCCGCCTTCGCCTACTTGAGGGCGGTCTCCTCGTCGGCGACCATCTCCACGTGCTCCGGCTTCACGGGGAGCAAACCCGGCTCGGTCTTCGGCCGGACTAGGCGGAGGGAACGCGGGGAGGGGCGGCCGCCCTCGTTGATGACGAGGGAGTCGCTACCGGTGCGGCGCCCAAGCGGCGTCTCCTGCGGCCCCGGCTTGACAGGGCGGAGCGCCGGCGAGCCGGAGGAGAGCGAGCCGGAGTCCGACGATGAGGTGGTCCCCGCCTCCATTCGTCGCGGCGTCCAGGAGCTGCCACGGCGGCGAGAGATTGACGGGCGCGGCGGGTACTCGAGGCGCGGCGTGTTGCTGGTCTCGATGTGATCGAGGACGGCCTCGAGGGTGCGGCCGGGCATGCCCCACCACTCGCGCCACCCGTCGGCGTTGAGGTGGACGCGGGGGATGATGCCGTTGGCGGAGGCGATCTGGTCTTCACGGCGGCGCTCGAAGTACATTGTCCATAATGTGTGGCTGTCGGCAGCGTACCTCGACTCGTTCCGCTGCACCTCCGTCAGCGACGAGCGGATGCGGGCGATCTCGGCCTATCATTCAGCCCCGGTGGGCACCGGTGGTACCGGGACGCCGTCGGCGCTCAACTTCCACGAGCCCGACATCCGTATGTCTGGGGCGCCGGATAGTCGGCCTCGTATAGGAGGCGCGCCTCGTCCTCGTGGAGATGGCGCCGCCCGAAGCCGTTCGCCGCTGCGGAGTCGCCGGGGTACCGCTCAACCATTGCTCGTCGGCGGGGGAAGATGGGGGGAGAGGTGGCTTCTGTGGGGAGACAAGGCGAGAGAAGGAGAGTTGTGGCGACTGTGGCGTTCATCGGCGGGGAGGTCGGCTTTTATAGCCGAAGCGGGGCGGTGAGAATCTGCATGTCGGACGACGCGTGGCGGGAGCGGGCGGGGCGCGCGTCGCGGCGCCTTCACTGCGCCGCCTGTGAGGCATCAATGGAGGCTGACCGGCGCGGTAGACTTGGCATTGATTCCCGTGGGAACTAAGGCGTTGAGGACGACGAAGCGGCGTGTCGCTGATTCGGCGGGCCCATTCCCGTTCGCGCAAAAATCGCTTTCCCCGCGGTAGCCTTGGCATTGATTCCCGTGGGAACTGAGGCGTTGAGGACGACGAAGCGGCGTGTCGCTGACTCGGCAGGCCCATTCCCGTTTGCGCCAAAATCGCTTTCCCCGACGCCCCCCAGCGCGTCGGGTTCGGCCTGGGTCCGCCGGCGCCAGTTTCGGCGAAAGCGGCGAAAAACGTGCTCCTGAGGCGCGACTGGGCCGTTTTTAGGCGCCGACGGCAAAAAATGGCCTGGGGGGCCTGTTGGGGCGCGGCTGGAGATGCTCTTAGGGACTCCATGCTGCGTGGTGCTGATCAAACTGTTACGGTCCCAGTTACGTGTTGAACTTGATGGTGCTCAACAACTTCATGTTGTTTATGTTACAGATGTACAAACAGGTATTGTGAGCTACTGATTTCCTCTTTGTACATACATGAACCTGGGCGGAAGTCAAGGCATATGCAACTATTTCCAATATTCTTTTTTTAGGAGATTATTTCCAATGTTCTGTTGGTTAACTAACAGTGGAGAAATAGTTCACTTCATATATCTTACTTGTCAAAAAGGTATTCCTTGTGCTTTCTAGAGAGGAATTTAAATAAATGTGTCTTGGACTATGTGGTGATTATGTTGGGCTCAAATGAGAGTATTGTACTTCATCAAGCAAAACAGGGAAAGAGAAAAAAAGTTAAAAGCAAGAGAACAACTAGTGACAGACTATACCATCTGTAATTCATGTAGCCGTCGATCATATAATTAGATTTGTGTGATGCAAGGAAGACTGTTAAGGAGACACGATGACTGCAGATGAGGAAAGAATCCGGATTTGTTGCTATATCCATGGAAAACATGTGTCATCTCTTTTCGGAAGATCGTCGAATTGGTAATTATTGAATCAGATGTTTGATTTCTGTATCTGCTTTTTTTTACATTTGTTTGATCAATTTATATGCATTCTTTTGTTGTTGAAAGATTTGGTGGCAAAAGGCTGAATAGAAAGGGCTTGTGGTCTTGCTCTAAACAAGGTGGAAATACATTCACGCTAGAGAAGAGATTCGTTGAGGAGAACCCAAAAATATATGACATGACCATTGGAATATGGTGACCCCGTTGCAACGCACGGCCAATTACCTAGTCACAGAAAAAAAATGTGGAGGCCTTGGAGAAAGAGGTCGACGTCCTGAATACCAGTGTTGTCAATACTCGTGGGAACTGCTATGAACTATCGAAGCTGCTTGGTCCAGCGATGCGCGCCGCAGAAGAAAAGACCAACGCAATTGAGGCTTCAGTTGAATTCTGCTTATCTGTTGGCATCGTGAAATTGCTCACTTTCCTCAACTTGAATCTGCTTTTCCATCCTCCAGGCCTGGTTTGAGTTTGATATTTATGACAGAAAGTCAAGGGACTAATGTGATAGCTAAGTGCTAAATCAGGTTTTAGGCCAAAGAGCTCAGTTTATCGAGCATCGTTTTAATTAACTATGAAGCTTTTTTAGTAAACAACAGAAGATGTAATGGTGCGGAATCTGAATTAAACTAGACAGCTAACTAACTGAAGGAACATGACAGCTAAGCTCGCGACTGAATTAAACACTGGAGCCCCTCTCCGGACAGGTTTCCGCACCACTGCGAGATTGTACTCCAGATGTTTACAACTCCAGCATACTCCGCATAGATTCAGGGAAGCTTACTCTCTAAAAAAGAAAAAACAGCAACAAAACAAAACATCTCCTCGTCGATCTCTTACTGATACAAGTAACGAACAACAAAATTTAGAAAGGCCTCTGCATCCAAAAAGGCGCCTCGTGAGCAGAAACCTGTCGATACTAACTTGCAAAACACCTATAGAAAAACACCAAAAAGAAAACTACAATCAGTGTACGTCAAAGCAGATATCACATGGAACCTAGAAGCACAGGCAACCATCAAATAAGATAAACATGCCCCTCCACCATAAAATTTGAAGACACAGCTACATTTGCAACTACCACAGATTTATAACACAAACAAAAGAAAAGAAAAAAGGAGATGCCATCACAAGATAATAGCTAAATCACTGGCAACGAGCACTTTAAATGAATAACAATAATAACAAATCCTACACAAGCCACCAACCATGGGCATCCCCAACCTGGCCCATGCAGTTCCAAGAAATATTTGCTGGATAGACTACAAAACTTCACAGGAAGTTTCCTCACAGAACGCAAGACGGGTGTACTCTGTACACCACATTATATCAAATACAGATCGCAATATAGGTGTACAACATGGCAGCCTTGCAGAGAACTGTACCTAGGTATTGAAGTTACAGCATAAAAAGAAAAAGAAACATGCATCGCATAACCGACATTGTTTTGAAGAGGGCAAAAACATTCTTCATTGCCTTCTTCTAGAAGACTTCTCCTGCACATCATACAAACATCAGCAATAACAACTTTCAAGCAATACTTGTTAAACCACAAACAGCAAACCCTACCCGCTAGCAACCTATGCAGGATAAGACACAATTCTGGCTGGTGCTTTTGGACAGCCACATCCACTGATATTTTCTTGCGTTCATGATCTTCAATCGCATCCTGGAAGAACAATTTTAATAACATGTGTTGTTATTTATTTTGTTTCAATCAATTAATGTACTCAGGTTTTAGTGCTTACCAATAATTTGTCTTGGTGGGTGTAGGCCCCACTCATACATTGTATGTTGTGAATTGGATCGTTTCCATCGTAATGATGTTTTTTCAGCTCCTCTGGACCTGGATCTTTTCCATCGTATTTTTCTTCTATAGCAACTTCTTCACGATACTTGTTCATAGCTTCTATGAGTCCCCCATGTGGATTAGCGTCCCATGGTAACTGCCACGTGAGGTTCCTCGCCCGTTTAACAAGCTCCTCATTTTTCAGCAAATTTGGGACCTCATGAATGAAAAATATTGTCCGTATTCGAGTGTCCCAAAAATACATATCATTGAGGATCTCCTCTTTTAACATTGGAAGACGGGAACTAAAAGAGAAGAAAAACGGGTCAGGAAAAGAAAATTATATCTCAAAATCCCAAGGGTCAATTATGGAGCATGAGACGTCAATTCTTTAAGACATACGTATCTGTTAACAACTCCAGTTTTGATGCCAGGCGGTCAATTATGGAGCATGAGGCATGTATATCAGCATACGTTGCTGCAACTGAAATAGCACGAAGAATATGACCTAGCCCAACCCAGTCCTGTAACTGTGCCGCCGCCAAATCCATAGCTGAAATTGCAAAACTTGTATTTACATCCAAAACTACGCCACTATTGAAATGGAGGAATTCAAAGAAGATACCAGAAAACAATAAAGACTATATACATGATGCTGCAAGAAACCCAAAACACAGTATGACCTTCTGAGGCACATACAATGGCATTGTTTTGAAATTAAGATACTCTAATTGTCAAGCATCTGAAAGTGGAATATATTCAGAAATCACCAAATTTCAATGATCATGTAAGAGCCCATTTTGCATTACTTAAATGCAGCCAAATCACGCATTTATGACTATTGGTATTATAGATCATAAAAGGTAGAAATGTTCTGTCTGTGATTATGAGCTTGCACTATTCCTGTGGGATGAAGATTGAAAAAATCACAGAGAGCTATTCGATAATTATTATTCACAGTATCCTTTTAGTGCACAAACATCTCACCCCTATATTTCCATTTTTATAGTTCATATTATTTCTTCATCTAGTGCTGAACTCTTAGTCATGCCTGTTTTTCTTGTTTGCCAAATTACTATCCTAGATTATACATGAGGATACAAGTTGGCAAAGAGATTCTGGTCGGCTGTACAGATAGGCATGATGAACAAACAAATAAACTACAAAAATCAAGATTTAGTCGAGTCTAAATACCTCTCTTTCGGAAATTAAAGAACTTAACTACGATAGCACCATCAGCTTTAGAATAATATATGTTATGGATTGTAAGATCCCCATGATAAAATCCATTTATCCTAAGCTCCTCAATAGCATACACCATTTGTCTGCAATGGTATTTCAAGTTACATACTAATAGTAAAAATGCAAACACATATGGAAACAAAATGAATTGTATTTTTACCTTGTAACAACTCTGAGAGATTGTGATGGGACAGCCATAGTGTAAGCCTCAAATAGATCCAACCACATCAAAAATAAAGACAATGGTCCGTCATGAGGTTCCACAAAAACAGCAAGATTTTTCTGGATCACATCAGACTTCGCCATTTCCTGTATAGCTTCAATTCGTAAAATATTCGGATGCTTTAGGTTCATGATAGATAGTAGGGGTGCATCTTCCGACTCTAGATCCAAACAGACTGTAGGCCAATCTTTTCTTTTGAGTTGAGCAGATGAAATCAGATCTGAAGGCTTATTTATTTGATAGTAAGCCACTACATCATCATCTCCTCGATTTTTGATTGCCAACCGATGTAACTCCAAAGGAATAAGTTTATCAAATTCCGTAAGTACGGGTGGTGTCATCTGACAGAAAAAACAATTTAGCATGCATCAGCTAATGTGGAATTCAACTTACAGTTCCATTACTTATGCAAAAAAAAAACAGATCTAAAATGTCTACTGTTTCATGGTTACGGACATTATTGTAAGCTTAGACTACATTATGGTCAACCAACAAACAAAATTACTACAAAGACAAGGCTATTACTGAAATTAGACTACATATCAAACAAAAACTTACGTGTGCATGAAATAAATTACGAAACTTACGTATGCATGAAATAAATTACGACAGGATAGCAATAGCACACGAAATTAGAGAATATACCATGCATCAAGCAAGGCATTGCAATTACACATCCCAAACTAACAATAAGCGATAGTAGAGAACAAATAATTTCAAAACATCAACATATGAAGTACTGAACTTTAAAGAAAAGCCAACGACGGCGGTAACTGTTGTAATAAATCATAAGTCAAATAGACAACAAAAACATGCAAAGGTCTACTCTGTCTGGCACAACATCGATGCATGATTCGTGTATTAAGCACGTTCAAAATGTGACAGGGTCAATCAATGTGAAAATGAATCAACTTCACAAAGCAACGCAACACAAGCTGATCCATCAACTAGTAAACAGCTCATTAATTTTCAAAAGCGGTAACACTTAACAGAATATATGGATCCATTGCTGACAAGCAACTGCAGAATTATAAAAGTACTTCCAGCACAGGAAATTAACACAGCACAAATGCCAGGTCCTTCACCAATTATGTCGATCCTGATTGACACAAAGCAAATTCCGGCCCCTCAGATCACCTCTTGAGGTCACAGAAAGATACAAGCACAGGAATCCATAGAGATAGTCAAGAGAGAAAGAAAGTTTTACCTTGAGGAACAACACACGTCACGAGTTCCTTTCTTCCTGCTCTTTGGGGAAGGCAAGCTGCTGCTCCTGCTGTCGCTCGAGCCGCTCCTTCCTCTTGGAGGCCTGAAAGACATGACATTTTTTTTTAGTTTCAGAAATAAGCTAGTAATTCAGTTTCAAGATCAAACATGATGCAACAAAACATAAGATGCAACAACAACGGATACATCCGCTTACCTTCTAAGGCTGTGACACCTTGAAACCCGTCTTGGTGCCTTTGCTAGAGGACTGGGTAATGATGAACAGGATGAATCCAACCTTACTCGCCTCAATGGTGATCCCCAGCCCCTGCTACCACAAGGAGAATTAGGAACACCGCAGGGCTATCATTCAGGAAGCTTGACGAAGAGATGAACTCATTTGTAAGGTTTACAAGGCAGAATGGCATCGTAATTACACATCCCAAACTAACAATAAGCGATAGTAGAGAACAAATAATTTCAAAACATCAACATATGAAGTTCTGAACTTTAAAGAAAAGCCAACGACGGCGGTAACTGTTGTCATAAATCATAAGTCAAATAGACAACAAAAACATGCAAAGGTCTACTCTGTCTGGCACTGCATCGATGCATGATTCGTGTATTAAGCATGTTCAAAATGTGACACGATCAGTCGACGTGAAAATGTATTGACTTCACAAAGCAACGCAACACGAGCTGATCCGTCAACTAGTAAACAGCTCATCAATTTTCAGAAGCGGTAACACTTCACAGAATACCCCGATTCATTGCTGACAAACAACTGCAGAATTATAAAACTACTTCCAGCACAAGCAATCAACACATAAGTCATCATCATAGAGTGTATATCAAAGTACAAATGCCAGGTCCTTCACCAATTATGTCGATCCTGATCGACTCAAAGCAAATTAATTCCAGCCCCTCGGATCACCTCTTGAGGTCACAGAAAGATACAAGCACAGGAATCCATAGAGATAGTCAAGAGAGAAAGAAAGTTTTACCTTGAGGAACAACACACGTCACGAGTTCCTTGCTTCCTGCTCTTTGGGGAAGGCAAGCTGCTGCTCCTGCTGTCGCTCGAGCCGCTCCTTCCTCTTGGAGGCCTGAAAGACATGACATTTTTTTTTTAGTTTCAGAAATATGCTAGTAATTCAGTTTCAAGATCAAACATGATGCAACAAAACATAAGATGCAACAACAACGGATACATCCGCTTACCTTCTAAGGCTGTGACACCTTGAAACCCGTCTTGGTGCCTTTGCTAGAGGACTGGGTAATGATGAACAGGATGAATCCAACCTTACTCGCCTCAATGGTGATCCCCAGCCCCTGCTACCACAAGGAGAATTAGGAACACCGCAGGGCTATCATTCAGGAAGCTTGACGAAGAGATGAACTCATTTGTAAGGTTTACAAGGCAGAATGGCATCGTAATTACACATCCCAAACTAACAATAAGCGATAGTAGAGAACAAATAATTTCAAAACATCAACATATGAAGTTCTGAACTTTAAAGAAAAGCCAACGACGGCGGTAACTGTTGTCATAAATCATAAGTCAAATAGACAACAAAAACATGCAAAGGTCTACTCTGTCTGGCACTGCATCGATGCATGATTCGTGTATTAAGCATGTTCAAAATGTGACACGATCAGTCGACGTGAAAATGTATTGACTTCACAAAGCAACGCAACACGAGCTGATCCGTCAACTAGTAAACAGCTCATCAATTTTCAGAAGCGGTAACACTTCACAGAATACCCCGATTCATTGCTGACAAACAACTGCAGAATTATAAAACTACTTCCAGCACAAGCAATCAACACATAAGTCATCATCATAGAGTGTATATCAAAGTACAAATGCCAGGTCCTTCACCAATTATGTCGATCCTGATCGACTCAAAGCAAATTAATTCCAGCCCCTCGGATCACCTCTTGAGGTCACAGAAAGATACAAGCACAGGAATCCATAGAGATAGTCAAGAGAGAAAGAAAGTTTTACCTTGAGGAACAACACACGTCACGAGTTCCTTTCTTCCTGCTCTTTGGGGAAGGCAAGCTGCTGCTCCTGCTGTCGCTCGAGCCGCTCCTTCCTCTTGGAGGCCTGAAAGACATGACATTTTTTTTTAGTTTCAGAAATAAGCTAGTAATTCAGTTTCAAGATCAAACATGATGCAACAAAACATAAGATGCAACAACAACGGATACATCCGCTTACCTTCTAAGGCTGTGACACCTTGAAACCCGTCTTGGTGCCTTTGCTAGAGGACTGGGTAATGATGAACAGGATGAATCCAACCTTACTCGCCTCAATGGTGATCCCCAGCCCCTGCTACCACAAGGAGAATTAGGAACACCGCAGGGCCATCATTCAGGAAGCTTGACGAAGAGATGAACTCATTTGTAAGGTTTACAAGGCAGAATGGCATCGTAATTACACATCCCAAACTAACAATAAGCGATAGTAGAGAACAAATAATTTCAAAACATCAACATATGAAGTTCTGAACTTTAAAGAAAAGCCAACGACGGCGGTAACTGTTGTCATAAATCATAAGTCAAATAGACAACAAAAACATGCAAAGGTCTACTCTGTCTGGCACTGCATCGATGCATGATTCGTGTATTAAGCATGTTCAAAATGTGACACGATCAGTCGACGTGAAAATGTATTGACTTCACAAAGCAACGCAACACGAGCTGATCCGTCAACTAGTAAACAGCTCATCAATTTTCAGAAGCGGTAACACTTCACAGAATACCCCGATTCATTGCTGACAAACAACTGCAGAATTATAAAACTACTTCCAGCACAAGCAATCAACACATAAGTCATCATCATAGAGTGTATATCAAAGTACAAATGCCAGGTCCTTCACCAATTATGTCGATCCTGATCGACTCAAAGCAAATTAATTCCAGCCCCTCGGATCACCTCTTGAGGTCACAGAAAGATACAAGCACAGGAATCCATAGAGATAGTCAAGAGAGAAAGAAAGTTTTACCTTGAGGAACAACACACGTCACGAGTTTCTTTCTTCCTGCTCTTTGGGGAAGGCAAGCTGCTGCTCCTGCTGTCGCTCGAGCCGCTCCTTCCTCTTGCAGGCCTGAAAGACATGACATTTTTTTTTTAGTTTTAGAAATAAGCTAGAAATTCAGTTTCAAGATCAAACATGATGCAACAGAACATAAGACACCTTGAAACCCGTCTTGGTGTCTTCCTTGGAGGACATGGTAATGAAGAAGAGGATGAATCCAACCTTCTTCGCCTCAATGGTTGTCCCAGCCCCTGCTACCACAAGGAGAATTAGGAACACCGCAGGGCTATCATTCGGGAAGCTGGACAAAGAGATGAACTCCTTTGGAAGAATGTCATTACCTAGGATACGAGGAGGAACTAATCTGGGAGGGGAGTGGAGGAGGAGGGGTGGTGGCCTTGTCGGAGGATCTCTCAACCTCTTTGGAGGAGGGGGCCTGCTTCCAAAAGCAAGAAAAACACAATTAATGTGGTTACCCAAAATCGACACATGGAGGCTGCTGAATTGAAGAAAAAATACAGTCAGAGGGAGGCGGATGAGGAGGAGAACTTACGGACTTACCCTTATCGTTGCCGATGAGCGGGCGCCTCCGGGTCACGCCGCCGTCGGGGCGGGGGGAAGGTCCGTACCGCAGCGTCAGCGGCGCCGTCGTTCACCAAGACGGATGGGGGTGGCGGGGCAGGACCGGCCGAGACGCTGGCGAGGGAGTCGGAGGGGGAGAGCAGGTCGGAGCGCGGCGTCGGCGACCAAAAAGGGGGAGGGCAGGTCGGAGGCGGCGTCGGCGGCCAAAACCCTAACGTTGGCGACGAAATGGAGGAGGGCGCGTCCCGCTATCCCAAAACCCTCGCGTCCCGCTCGCGCCGCTCCCTATGTAGGAGGAGCCGCCGAAAACCCTGCCGCCCGTGGGCCGTGGGCACGCCTCCTGCAATCTATGATGGGCCGGCCCGGTAAGGCCCGGCCTGTTTCATTTCTTTTTCTGCTCATTTCTTTGCTTCTCTGTTTCTTTTTTTCTTTTCCTTTGTTTTCCTTTCTCGCTTGTTTTTTCAATTCATTTTATCTGTGTACTATCATTTTTTGTTTTTTTATTAATTTTTATAGGGTTTCCTTTTCCACTCTTCGCTTTAATATCTCTCCCACAGATACACATGAATATATTTCACAGTATGTAAATACTTCTCTTAATATTTTAGTTTAATCAATATTAATTTTAATTTTAACTTCTCTTAAAATCAGGGCTTCACCGATTTGGTTTTGTACAAGCTTTCCTCAGGAAAAAGATAGTAACATACTGTATTTAGCAATACTGTCATTTGAAGGACAACATTTTCTAATGTACCAAACAGAGTCTATCTAAAAGAAATATATCTTTTCATGCTCCTACTGTTCATACCTATACTCCTGACCTCACCAGGGTATTGAGGGGAGAAGATCAAAACACTCTTCACCTGTGTACTACTGCAGGACAGGTCATAAGCATAGCAGAGCCAAAAACATTCTCGCGTTTATTTGGTATTTCAATCCAGAACTGGAGCTCAATTTTGCTCTTTCTTCCAAAAAAATAAATAAATATTACAACACTACCTAGAGAATACGGTAGACGGTGAAACCATTATACACACACGTCCCAGAAGGAACCAGCAGCAAGGCTCTAGACTCCCTTCCTTCTCTTATCTTGTGACGATGGCCTGTGGCAACTAGCATCTCTCCAAGATCTTGTAGAGTTTGTCTAGAGAGGCAACCTGAATAACAGGTTAAAAAACAGCTCGATATCAGTATACACATCATCTGTAAAAAGGTAATTTGTGCAGCTTCTAGTGGTTGCAATTGAAGTCGTGCCTCTCTTCTTTTTTTTTAATGACTAGTTGTCGAAACAAAACCGGGTAACCTACTGGGAACAACGACCCATGCATGTGGTTTGGTGATTCTTCAGGAAATTATTACTACTACTTTGGTTGGTGCTTGGCAACTTTCTAAGCAGTGCAATTTCAATGCTTGTGCAAGAAAGGGTAATGCATGGACAGATAACTTCTAGACATGCATTTCAGGAATTCTAGTGCTAGCATTGGGCATTCCATGGACAGGAGTGCAGTTTACTAGTTAACACTTGCGTCTTCAACGGGGATCAAACGGGGATCAACCCTCTGTCCCCTTGCTGGACAAGAAAATGAGAGCCGAGGCAGCGCTCTGGGGCTGTTGCTCTTCGTTTGGTGATCCCAAACACCTGGGATATCCAATTAAATCATTGCAACACAAACTGTAAACCACCT
>NC_041385.1:832329280-832360293 GCF_002162155.2 Triticum dicoccoides
TTCAATGAAAAGAAACGCAAAGTCTTTGCATTTTCTCAAAGAAGAAAATCTAGATTTTACAAGTCCAGAGCATAAGTAGAAGACTGAAGCACATATAACTACCGAACATAAAGCAGAACTGAACCAACGTTAGGAGAGGACCTGAGCAAACGTCCCATCTGCCGCGATCGACTTCGGAGGCTTGAGGAAAAGCCGCATGGACGGAAACAAGACGTGCTGGATGGTCCACTCACGTTGAGCCCATGCGGCTTCTGCTTCCGCAAGCAGCTCTTGATCAATGTCGTCTTCATCTGTAATGAAATGTATATTTAGCCCCAATGGCAATTAACTCTAAATGACTAATACAATGCAATTGGCTCCATCGAATATCACTGTACGCCAACGATGTCATGCTTTTCTGTCATGCCACCGAGAGCGATGTGACCGGCTGCATTGGCTCTGGTTCTCTCACACAGACCCAAAGCGTGCATGGCAGGGGCTTGACCTTCAGTTCTCCACCAATGAGCGCGCACTGTTTTTCGGCATCTACCTACATGACCATTGGGAATAGATTGACTGCCCTATTTTGGGAGGATCATTGGCTTAATGGGCAGTCCGTTTGCGAGCTTATGTCCATGCTCTACAGCTGCATCCCCAAGCGTCGGCGCAAGGCCAGAACGGTGGCGGATGGGCTTCATGGCAACACCTGGGCACGCGACATACATGGCGTCCTTGGCACCCACGAGATCGGCAGTACCTGCAGCTATGGCAGAATGTGCAGCGCACCACACTTTCTAACGCCCCGACCAGCTGATCTGGAAATGGTCCGCGAGTGGCACCTACTCTGTGCAATCCTGCTATGCGGCAACCTTCCAAGGATCAACGTACTGTTACTCCTGGAAGCTGATCGGGAAGAGTTGGCCGCCGCCTCGGGTCAAAATTTTCCACTGGCTGGCCAACCTGGACCGCTGATCGACTGGCTCGCCACGGTCTGCAGCATCACCCACAATACCTCATTTGTGACCAAGCACCGGAAACGCTCCAGCACTTGCTGCTGAACTGCCCCTTCGCCCGGCAAGCCTGGCACGAGGCCCTGGCTTGGCTCCGCATCCGGCGCCGACGCGCAATCAGGAGCCCACCCTCATGGACTGGTGGCTGCACGCCAAGGGAAAACACGCCGCTAATGCAAAGCAAGGCCCTGCAATCTGTCGTGCTACTTGTGGCTTGGATGGTCTGGAAGTATAGGAACAGCTGTGTCTTCAAGAATGCGATGCCGTCCATTGACATGCTAGTTGATAGGATCAAGGAGGAAGAAGTCTGCTTCTGGGCAAAGGCTGGGGCAATTGGGCTCAGAATGGTGCTGCCCCCTTCATGGGATGTGCACTGCTGTACTGTATTTCGAACGTCCTAGGACGCCTGTAACTGACTTCCCACCTTTTCAATGAAAAGAAACGCCTCGAGAGAAAAAAAAACTACTGTAGCATCATCTGTAATGGATATTTCTTTAGTATGTCGATTTTAGTGTCATGTTATCTCTGTGTTAATGGGTAGTAAAGTGGCAGAAACTACAGATTCAGTTAACTACTAGGGTGTAACACTAAGCATATATGTTCTTTGTGCACTTTAACGGTATATATATAACTATAGGATACGGATACCCAACAAGCTCACCTGTACTACCAGCCTGTTCAGCAGTTTCCATGCAATCTTTATTTTTCTTTTGTAACTGAATGCCTTTGCCAGATGGATTTGGAACGATGGGAGGATGAAGTGCATAGGAGTTTCCAATAGCAGCTGCTGCCGTTCTGAAGCACTCTTTCTCAACGTCCCAGGAAATCTATTTGGTAATTACTAAAATTCAGAACTGACAGTTTGCATAACTGAAGTACAATCTAAAACAAAATATGTCATCAAGCAACAACTCCCAGAAATGAAATTAAACAACTTAAAATATAAAATAAGAAACACAAGTTACTTCCGGACAGCTAGCTGCCATGTCTACATGAAACACCAAAATTAAAATTTGAACATGGTATAAGCCTGAAAACCTACTTGACATCGCCTCAGCATGGGAATGGATAATCAAATATCATGACCAAACTTAAAATACCATATGTAATGAACGTGATAGCATAATAAAAGGAAACCTACATCATTTACTAGAGTCAACATGAACTCTGGAAGGCGATCCATATCAGGGGTGTACTGATCAAGTACAACAGGAAGTCTGGCCAGGTTGCCATCTTGATCGATGTGAATAGAGAAGTACTCATTAATCATCTCAGCATTTTCTTTCAGTATCTCAGTGTTCACCTGCAAACAAGTACTATCTTCATCAACAAAGCGATGCTACAGGAATTAAACGATCGAGACATACTGCCGTAGCACAAGAATCAAGAAACAAAAACAATATGCAGGTGGAAAAATAAAAAACTTACATCTGCTCTATCACCTACAAGATCAACTAAGACTCGAGGAATTAAGAAAATAGCTTACTTCTGCAATTTCTAGTTTGTCCTTCTAGTTTACATCACTCATTGATTTGTCATCTTTCAGTGCCATTGTCAGCAACTCCAGAAGCGGAGCTGGTTCACTGAGCTGTATAGCATTGAAGTTCCCAAAACGGCACAAGGATTGCTGGTACATGAGTTCTTTGCTGAATCATCAATATCACATTGTACAGAAAAGAAAACAATGCAATATTTGGAAGAGGTGTGTCGTGGTGTTCTCACGGCAAGATGCCATGGGGCTCCTGGGAGGTCTTATACTTGGGCCTCCCATGTTACAAAATATATGAGAGAGGGGCCGGCCCCGGCTGCCAGCGCCTCTGGCCTCCAGTGGGGCCTGCCAGCTGCGGGGTACTACTGGCTGTGGGTCCCGCCGCCTGCGGGGCCCGCCGGCTGCTTGTCACTGTGGCGCGTAGGTCATGGCGTCACGGAGTGGTTGACGCAATGCGTCTAAAGTGTCGGGACATCCGGGAGTTGGTCGCCTCGATCAGCGGTACCGATGGAAAGCTCCGTGGCTCCGTCGAGCAGGCGCACGCGTGCCTCCTCAAGCTCGGCCGCGGCAGCAGCGGGGTCGGTGTTGGGCACGATGGGAGTGCGCAGGTTCTAAACCGCCGCGTGCGGCGGGTTCACCCGGCTGGCGCGGCCGCCGGCCGCGGCAGTTGCGGCTGGAGCCGGTGGTCAGCACATCCACGCGAGTGCAGAGGTCCGTGACGTCATCGGAGACGCCGCAGTACTTGTCGGGGACGAGAGCGACATAGACATGGAGCTCGCCAAAGGGGACAATGGAGCCGCTTGCGGGGGAGGCGGCGTCGGCGAAGCGCGCTGCATCATCGTCAGCACCGTCGAACGCATCGAGACTGCTGACTAGGCCGTGCACTATGCGCTCGCTGGAGGGAGTGAAGGGTCTCGTCCAGAACGTGACTCTGGCCGGAGCCACGTCAGGCCCCACGGTGGGCACCAACTGTCATGGTGTTCTCACAGATGCCATGGGATGGCTTATCGAGGGTGGTTGGGGCCAATGAGCACCGGTGGCATCCGAACGCGAGATTAGGCACAAGCACTGTGAACAGAGACGTACTCAGGTTCAAGGCCCTCCGAGGGAGGTAATACCCGTAGTCCTGCAAGGATCACTATGGAGATCACAAGGAATACACGGTTGCTCCTGGAGCTGTTTGGGTGGACGAAGGAGAGGGCTCTAGCTCTGCTCTCTGCCTCGTGGGTGCGAGTGTGGTGGTAAGAATGAGCCGACCCCCTCCTAGGGGGGCTCCTGGGAGGTCTTATACTTGGGCCTCCCAGGTTACAAGATATCTGAGAGAGGGGCGGGATCTGGCTGCCGGCGTCTCTAGCCTTTGGTGGGGCCCACTGACTAAAGGGTACTATTGGCCATGGGGCCTGCCGAATGCAGGGCCCGCCGGCTGCTTGTCACTGTGGCGCATAGGCCGTGACATCACGGAGTGGTTGACGCGATGCATGTATAGTGCCGCGTAGTCCGGGAGTTGGTCGCCTCGGTCAGCAATACCGACGGCACTATAGCCACGCTCTCCACGATGTGGGGGTCACCTCGCCCTGTTGCTGGCACGGATGGATGGGACGGGCGCTGACCCAGTCGGCCCGGCCAGGGAACGCGCCCAGACGGCCATGAGGGCGTCGAGCCGACCCGATGTTTTGAAATGTTGTCTTGTATCTCTGAGCCTACCCGGGGGGTCATCCCCCCGACAGTAGTCCCCGAAGCTGTTGAGGTCCTGTGCCCTTGGGCGAAGGGCCTCCACAGGTTTCCCCCAAAAGGTGAGTTGTAGAAGGCAGTTCGTAGATCTTGGGGAGCGCTGGTGTAAGTGCATCTAGTGCCACCCCTAGTTGGTTTTGGAGTATTGACGACAAAGTTGGTTGAGGGACTAATGCGTTTGTGAGAATTGCAGGATAACGCAGGTAGTGTCCCTCAATGATTCGGTTTACCTACCGGAGATGACCCCTAAAAATGTATGAAGACATTGAAGACAATGGTGGTACGAGAAGATATTCATATTAAAGACTATGACATGAGAAGACATTGCGTGAAGACTATGGAGCGCGAAGACTGTGTGGATTCGTTGCTTCCTTTTCTTCTTTGTTGAGTCATAGGAACCACCGTACTGTTAAGTGGGGTCCAAGTGAACTAAGTCAGAGTGACTGAAGTGATGCTCAACCCAAATCCTATGTCTTCGAGCGAAGACAATGAGAGCAAATCTTATCCAGAGCTGGATGAGTCAGCTTTGCTTGTAGCCCAAGTAAAGTTGCCGTGTGTGTTTGAAATCTGACCGTTGGAACACGTGTCAGATCCTTAGTGACCCAGGGTCATTTTGGACAAATCAGGTCGGGTTGCCTTGTGGCTATAAATAGCCCACCCCCTACACCATAAATTGGTGGCTGCTCAGAGTTAGTATACGGCTTTTGTCGTTTGAGAGCAATCCACCTCGAAGCATTTGAGAGAAATCCTTGCGAGGACAAAGCCCAAACACCCAGAGCCAAAGTGTTAGGCATCACTGAAGTCTTTCTGTCTGTGTGACCTGAAGACTTATTACACTTGAGGACTGTGTATCCTCCAGCCGGTTAGGCGTCTCGTTCTGAGCATCCAAGAGTCATTGTGGATTGCCGGGTGAACGGAGTCTGTAAAGGTTCGGAAGTCTACCTTGAAGACTTACCAGAGTGATTGGGCGAGGACTGGGTGTCCTTAGCTCAAGGGGAATAAGGTGAAGACACGGTCTTCTGAGTTGAATCTCAGCCTCCCTAACCAGACGTACAGTTGTCACAGCAACTGGAACTGATCCAACAAATCCTGTGTCTTCAACAAGTGACTAGTTCTATCTCTTCCCTCCTTTACTTTGAGTTTGTCTTCTTGAAGTCATTGCTTATCTGTCTTATCTGATTGACTTCATTGCTTGACTACTATTGTTGATTGGCTTCATACTATCTTCCATCCTGATCCTACTACCTAGCTGCTATTAGTCTTCGTACGATAACGCTATTGCATACTTGACTATGGCTTGCTTGTTGTAGTCTATCTTCCGCTGCATATCAATTAGGTTATTTCTATTGTTTGTCTTCAAAACTTCCAAGTTTTGAAGACTTTCATAAAAATTGCCTATTCACCCCCCCTCTAGTCGATAACTAGCACTTTCAATTGGTATCAGAGCAGGGTACTCCCTTGTTCTGTGTGATTCGGTTTAACCACCTGGAGTTCAGCTATGTCGACTACAGGATTGAGGAATGTATCTTGCCCCACCTTTGACGGTCATGAGTATCCCCGGTGGAAAGCCATGATGAAGAAGTGACTCATGGCTATGGACAGCGAACAGTGGACCGTCACCGAGATTGGTCTTACCGATCTATGCAAGATGGCAGAGACTGATGACATTCGCAAGTACACTCTACTGAACCTCACAGCGAAGGATGTCATCTGCTCCTGCCTGTCCCGAAATCAGTTCAGGAACGTCATGCACCTCAATCACGCGAAGCTAATCTGGGACCGGCTAGCTGAGGTCTATGATAGTCATCCTAATCGTCATGATCCTTGGCTTGATGACTACAAGGAGTCTCTTAAAGAGATGACCTTTCCACCTGAACCGTCTTCATCTTCACCATGCCTCATGGCAGGGGGTGCTAAGGTAACTGAATGCTATCCTTCTGAAACTAGTGATGATGAATCAGGTGATGAATTTGGCCCCAGCTATGTTAAACTTGCTTCCCTTGCCACTAAACAACAAAGAGCTTTGGAAAAAATTCAAAACATGCTTAGTAAGAGCGATGATATGTTGGGCGAAGAAATGGATCAGTCAAAAGCTTTGGCTGAGAGTCTTCAGAGACTTCATTCCAAGTTTGATGCCCTTCAAGATCAACATAATGCTCTCTTATCTGATTATGAGAAACTTTCTTCTGAATGTCTTCAAAGAGAGCAAGATCTTGAAAAGATAAGAGTGGATTATGAAGTTCTTCTGAAGAAGCACGATTCATTACTTGCTCAACATATCAGTCACGTTCAGGATGAATTTGAACCACCATGTTTAAAATGCATTGAGCGTGATAACGCTACATCTGTTGCTGAATGTTCCACTGCTCCTGCTGTTTCATTGTCTTCAACTACTGATGTGGTAACTAACCCCTCTTCTGAGGATACCACTGCTATTGCTGATGAAAATGCTAGATTGAAGACATTGCTTGAAACAGGGATGTATAAAAGTTTGAAGGGACATCAGACACTCTGCGATGTCCTAAAAAAGCAGATTATGAACCGAAACCCTAGGAAAGAGGGTGTTGGGTTTGAGAGGAAAATGAATGCTGATGGTTCATACTGGAAGCCTGAGCAGTATCCCAAAACCACATGGGTTGCTGCAAAGGAACCTTCAGTGGATCCATCCACTTTATCTGGCTTTACATGTGCTAATCCTATTATCATTGATGAATCCTTTGATGCAAATTATAAACTATTCAAAAATCAGAATGGTGAAGTGTTTGCCAGGTATATTGGTACTAACTGCAGGAATGGACCGCCAATGAAGAAGATCTGGGTTCCCAAAAGCTGTCTTGAAAATCTTCCGGTGAATGTTGTCATGACACCACCTGTGAAGAAGACAAACCCCAGACCAAAGGCGTCACATGGTCCAACGGCTTCATACGGAAACAGGACTCACCTGAGTCACCCTAACGCCAATGTTTTGCAGGGAAATCACACTCAAACTTATGAATATGAGCGTGTGTCTTCAAACCGCTATGTTCACAATACTAAGAACTTTTCTGCCTATTCATATGAGTATCATTCATCTCCTGCAAGGCTATTTGCTAGGGCTCCAAAGCCGAAATTCTCAGATGCTGCCCTTAGACTCATTGCTTCTAAGCCACCCCTAAAGATGTGGGTGGTGAAGAAGAACTAACTCTCTTTTGCAGAACGTGGTCTTCAGCCAGCAATCAAAGGCGTCCGATATTATTGCTGGGGACCTAAAACACAACGGGACGCATGATAAAATGACTTACTATGTATTCCACATATGAATCGATTATCTGTCATACTGTGTGCTAACTTACATCTATGTTGTGATAATCCAAGTGTGCATCAAATGCTTATGCTTCACAACATACCTTGTGAAGCCTATCCTCCTAACTGCACTGTAGGGCACATCACCAAAAGCTTCAGAATGGATTATTGACAGCGGATGCACTAATCATATGATTGGTGATCAAAGTCTTCTCATGGACTCAACCTTACGTCCATCCGACAAGAGTCAAATCACATTTGCTGACACTGGTAAAGGCAAGGTATTCGGTCTAGGTAGAGTTGCAATCTCAAAGGATCAACACATGGATAAAGTGATGCTTGTTGAATCCCTTGGATTCAACTTAATGTCTATCTCAATGCTTTGTGACTTAAACATGATTGTGATATTTGAAAAATATCGTTGTCTTGTACTAATGGAATCTGACAAATCTCTAGTCTTTGAAGGGTATAGGAAAGGTGATCTATACATGGTAGATTTCTCAGCAGGTCCACAACATGCCGTATGTCTTCTTGCGAAAGCTTCAGAATGCTGGCCCTGGCATCGAAGGCTGGGGCATGCAGGCATGAGGAACTTGCACACTCTCGTCAAAAAGAAGCATGTCATAGGCATCGAAGGTGTCAAGTTCATGGTTTTTGAGTCGCGACTCATGCGAGTCGCTCTGGGGCAGCGACTCGGAAGAAGTCGAGCCTGCGTTGTGACTAGTCGCGACTGAGAGTCGCGAGTCGACACTAAGTTGAGTCGACCATATTTTTGCGACTCATAGACTAGTCGTCGACTAGTCGCGACTAGTCGAGCGACTCAAAATCCATGGTCAAGTTCAAGAAAGATCATATGTGTGGTGCCTGCAAAGCTGGAAAGATGACAAGGGCCAAGCATCCCTCGAAGACAATCATGACGACATCTCAACCCTTTGAGCTGTTGCACATGGACTTATTTGTCCCTACTCACTACTCCACCCTCACAACAACGGCGTGTCTGGCTTCGTCATTATTGATGACTACTCAAGATACACATGGGTGCACATAATTCTCTACAAGACTGAAGTACAAGATGTCTTCAAACGATTCGCCAATCGAGCAATGAACAACTATGGCGTCAAGATCAAGCATATCAGAAGTGATAACGGCACTGAATTCAAGAACACCGGCCTTGATCTTTATCTGGATACAATGGGAATCACTCATGAATTTTCTGCTCCGTACACACCACAGCAAAATTGCATTGTTGAGCGCAAGAATAGAACCCTTATTGAGATGGCTCGAACAATGCTCGATGAGTACAAGACACCAAGAAAGTTCTAGCCTGAAGCCATTGATACAGCTTGTCACATCATCAACCGTGTCTACATCCATAAGCTTCTGGACAAAACATCCTATGAGCTCCTTACTGGCAAGAAGCCAAATGTCAGTTACTTCAGAGTATTTGGAGCTAGGTGTTGGATCAAGGATCCCCATCACAAGTCAAAATTTGAACCCAAAGCTCACGAAGGCTTCATGCTTGGCTATGGAAAGTATTCGCACTCCTACAGAGTCTTCAACCTCTTCCACTACAAAATCGTTGAAACAGTGGATGTGCGATTTGATGAAACCAATGGTTCACAAAGAGAAATTCTGCCAAGTACACTAGATGAAGCTCCTTCCAGTGAATCAATCAAGCTGATGGGAATTGGTGAAATCATGCCCTCTGAAACACAGCCAGAAGAGGAACTTATCATCTCTGCACCAAATCAACCTGAAGACACTGCTCAGACCGAAGACAATCCTCCCAATGATGACAATGATCAGCATGAGCAAAGTCTTCGTCCAGTTCATCCGCGTGTTGCAAATGAAGTACAAATCGAGAAGATAATTGATAGCATCAACGCGCCTGGTCCGCTTACTCGCTCAAGAGCAACATATTTAGCAAACTTCTGTAGGCACTTTTCATTTGTGTCAATATCAAAACCCAAGAAAGTTGCTGAAGCTTTTATGGAACCTGAATGGATTCAAGCCATGCAAGAAGAACTTCAACAGTTCAAGCTGAATAATGTTTGGGAACTTGTCAAGCGACCTGATCTTCGCAAACATAACATTATTGGAACAAAATGGATATATCGGAACAAGCAAGATGAGCATGGTCAAGTCATCAGAAACAAAGCACGTCTTGTGGCTCAAGGATATACTCAAGTTGAAGGAATTGACTTCGATGAAACATTTGCTCCTGTTGCTAGGCTTGAAGCTATTCGCATACTGCTAGCCTACGCTAATCATCACAACATCTTGCTATATCAAATGGATGTAAAGAGTGCATTTCTCAATGGCAAGATTGAAGAAGAAGTATATGTCGCTCAACCAACTGGCTTTGAAGATCCAAAACATCCTGATATGGTGTACAAACTCAACAAAGCACTGTATGGCCTCAAACAAGCTCCTCGCGCTTGGTATGATACAATCAAAGACTTCCTAAAGAGCAAGGGCTTCAAACCTGGATCCCTCGATCCCACACTCTTCACGAAGACATATGATGGTGAACTGTTTGTATGCCAAATATATGTGGATGACATAATCTTCGGCTGCACCAATCAGAAGTATAGTGATGAGTTTGGATATATGATGCAAGATCAATATCAGATGTCCATGATGGGTGAGCTCAAGTTCTTCCTTGGTATTCAAATTCGTCGGCAAAGAAATGGCATCTTCATATCTCAAGAAAAATATCTCAAAGATTGTCTGAAGAAGTTCGGAATGCAAGATTGCAAAGGTTACACGACGCCAATGCTAGCCAAACATCATCTTGGTCCTGACGACAATGGTAAAGAGTTCGATCAAAAGGTATATCGCTCCATGATTGGTTCTTTACTTTACCTATGTGCATCTAGGCCAGATATTATGCTTAGTGTTTGCATGTGTGCTCGATTCCAAGCGGCACCAAAGGAATCGCATCACTTAGCTGTGAAGCGAATTCTTCGATATTTGGCTTACACCCCAACACTCGGATTATGGTATCCAAAGGGCTCAAGGTTTGATCTGGTTGGATTCTCGGATGCTGATTATGCTAGTGACAAGGTGGATCGCAAGTCAACATCAGGAACATGTCACTTTCTGGGACGATCACTTGTCTGTTGGTCTTCAAAGAAGCAGAACTGTGTATCACTCTCAACTGCTGAATCTGAATACATTGCTGCTGGATCTTGTTGTGCTCAGCTTCTGTGGATGAAGCAAACTCTCAGAGACTATGGCATCGATCTAAAGCAAGTACCTCTCTTCTGCGACAACGAAAGTGCCATCAAGATTGCCAACAATCCAGTTCAGCACTCGAAGACAAAGCACATTGAAATTCGTCATCATTTTCTCAGAGATCATGTCATGAAGAAAGATATTGACATCATTCACGTCAACACTGAAGAGCAACTGGCAGATATCTTCACAAAGCCCTTGGATGAGAAAAGGTTTTGCAAGTTACGGTGTGAGCTAAATATCTTGGAATCCTCTAATGTCCTGTGATCAGGCACACATCCTAACACTTATGCATGTTGATGACTTAGATGTGCAACACACACAGTAATGTATATCTTCAATCAATGAAGACTTACACTCTGAGTGTGAATACATTAACATGGAATTTGACTTCGGAGCGCCATGATAATTGTGCGTCGTGTCTGGGTCTAATACTTCCTATACGGTGGGTAACGCCACCACCAAATTTCTTTGTTTGAAGTGTTTCACTCATGGCGTTATTTTTGCAAAGACTTCGCATTTGGTTTGCCTTCAATTTCAATTTATTTTCATGATTTTCTGCGCTATGATGATCTGATTACATATATATATATATATACTAGTATTTTGTCCTCTACAACATTCACTTATAGCTATGTCTTCACTGTAGAATCTTTTGAACTAAGTGAATGTGATCGGACCCTAATCTCTCTATGCTCACTATCTCAAACTCTATCTGTCCAAATCATATGCATTCTATTGAAACTGTCGAATGTCTTCTCTGCATCCTTGTCAGCAGAAGACACAAAGACAAAACATCAAGTCCTATTTAAATGATTCATCTTTATTGTCGATATCCGGAGAAGCCGGAACGAACATCCGACATACCTGGCGGGTGTGGGAACGTGGGACAACTCAAAGTATGTTGCATGCTTGTCACGTGTCCCACGAATGTTAACAGACAGGGGCACCTGCGTAATTGCGTTGTGTCTCTCACCTACTTATAAATACTTGTCCCCTGCCGTAAAGAAATCCTTCTTCCACCTCTCCACCTCCGTCAAAACCCTAGCGCCACCGCTAGCTCTCGACGACGCCGACGACGAAGGCTTAGCTGCCGCGACTTCTCCGACGCCGTCCTCACGCCGACCGCGGACATCGTCCTCTCCGCCGTCGCCGTAGGTGTCCTCCGTCGCCAAGTTAGGGCACAGTGGGCTGAACTGCTCGGTCTCCTATTCTTCCCATCTAGCAGTTCTTCGTGCGGTAATTATAACTCTATTTTTACCACCTTTTTGATCTTCAAGATTCATCCTGTTTACCAAAAGTGGTTTCTGCCTATTCAATGCTAGACCTATTCTGTCTGCATCTCATAATGCCTAGTATATTCACTTAGATTTCCTGTCTAGTTTGATTCCAAACCTGGTGGCTCGCTTGATTGGCAGTCCTGTAAGCTCATCTTGCATACAAATTTTTGGGGTATCAGGGCCTGCATCCACCAAGAACATTTCTTCCCTTAAGCGTAAGCGTAAAACTAAAGATTGTGAGGTGTTTCCACTACATAATAAGAAACTAGAATTAGATCTTGGAAATGATCGACTCCAATAGATGCTCATCATAAGCTTTTTTTCCCTCCTATTCCTATTGATCAGAAGTATCCAACAGCGCCACGCCAGAGTGACTTCCGAAGCGCTACGGACGGGACAAAATCCGGCAGCTAGTTGCTGGCTCTTCACTTGTACTCATTCACGGATTGGTACAAATCTGAAACCAACTCACCTATATAAGTGAATGTCTTCGCATCATGAGGTCAATGTCTTCAAACTGATTTATCTTCAAAATCTTCTGAGAATGCATATGACCTCTTCCCCTTCCCTCGCATCTCTAATGCTGTCACAGGTACATGTCCGTGGGAGAATCCCTAAGTTCTCATAGTCTGCATTCGTTTGCAGAATTTTTACAGCAACACATTGATTCTCCTGAAGCCAGTTCCTGCTTGACCAGCAAGCGTAAATCTCTGAAGCCTTTGAACCTAGTAAAACCGTTCAGTTTGAAGTACATGGCTGCAGAGAAATCTGTCAGGAAAGGTGGCAGACAGCGTCGAGGGGGAACTTCTAGGGATCTGCCTGATGATCTTGCAGAAATATATAAAACAAACCCTGAAGAAGATTACAATCAACGCAAGACTCGAATCCAATGGATTCGACGCTATTGGGCTGAACAGTGGTACAAGTACAAGTTCGTCACCCAAGAGTATGCAGAGAAGTATGCTATCAAGAGCCCTTGGGGTGATATTCTCTATCGAGGCCTTCCCCCCAAGAACAGAGCTGAAGCCATTAAGCAAAAATTCTATCCTTGCATGGTTCGTGGACCACAGCTTGAAGAAGCCGACCCATCATCATTGCTCTGGTATCGTGACGACAATCTCTTCAAGCGCAACTTCAAATTTGCTATGTCTTCAGAAAAGGAAAACAAGAAGTCATGGGGATTAGACTTCAATCCTGGTCCCTCTGCTCCCCGTGATGATGGCACACGTGAAGCTGAAGAAAACAGAATTGACCCCTTTGCAAACTTTGATGGTCTCATCTCCTACATCTTGGTACAAGGTGCCAAAGTGGACCATTCTATCAATGATGCTGATCCAGATGAAGCCCCAGCTCCTACTCCAAGGCCGCAGAAGCCAAAGAAGATTAAGGCTTCATCATCAGCTGCACCTCCAAAAGCTTCTCGTGTGAAGCCACTGGCCACTGCACCTCCTGAAATCAGTGTGCAGTCTGAAGATCATTCTCGCGTCTCCAAGAAGAAGGAGAAGAAAAAGAAAATCGTCAAGAGAACTGATCAGGCTCTGACTCCTGCTGCCATTCTGCGTGAAGAACCCATTGATCTGTCCAGTGATGAAGATCTTGCTGATGATGCTCTTAAGCAATTGATAAAGAGCAAGAAAGAAGCAGAAATCTTCAGCAATTTGCCTCTCTTTGACGTGGCCATCATCCACAATTTCATTGATGAGTGGTTCGACACCCCCAATATCAGCTTTGAAGATTTACAGCTTCCCATTGGCCTCAGCGTCTCTTTCAATGGCGCTATTGCTTCTGAGCTAGCTCTTGCTCAGCGCATCGTTGAGCTGAAGAACAAAATTGATTATGAGAAGGCTCAATTCAAGAAGCATGTGGCCAAGCTTAGTGTTCAAGACGTCAGAAACTTCAAGGTTATGCTGCATGAGCTCAAAGAAGCTTTTCTGAAGAAGCGCCAAGAAGTTCAAGGCTCTCGTGAGCGCATGAAAAGTTTGGTTGATAAGTGTGTGCTTGCCTACAATGAGGCTGAGAAGCGCAAGTCACTTGGTCGTCCTGGCATCGACCCCAGGATGGCTGCAAAAAAAAAAGAAGCTTTATGCTGACCAGCCTGCACCTTCAAGCCAAGAAGCCCCTCGCATTATCTTCCCAAATAGCATGACTGGCTCGAAGCCAAAGGTCACCACAACCGCTTCAGAACAAAAGAAGACGAGGGCTGCCGGGGCTGAAGCCAGAAAAAGAAAGAATACTGAAGGTTCTGATGCCGCTCCCTCCAAGAAGAAGCGCAAGACCAAGAAGAGTCGGGCTGCTCCCACAGAGCCCCTTGTTGTTGAACCCATCTCAGTGGTTCGTCCTGCATCCACTACCCAAGAACTTCGCATGACTGTTCATGAGCCTGCTTCCACAGAGGCTCCTGAAGCTGAAGATATACCAGCAGCTGAATCCACCGCTGCTGAAGACGTTGGTCATGATGACAATGTTGAAGATGATGAAGTTCTTTCTCAGATCGAATATAATGTGGTATCATCGCCTGTTCGTACGAACAGCGAACTCATCAGCATTGGTCGTCCTCTGACGCCAATTGCTCAGGATGCTTCATGGGCTGATCGCCCACAAGAACAAGACTCCCCCAGAACTCCCCAACAACAACAAACCACACCATCGGTACAAGCCCCTCTTCCGAGCGTTCCAGAAGGAGAAGTGCACCATCAACCTGTTGCACGTCAAGTGTTTTCAGAAGCCACTCCAACTGTGAATGTCTCTATGTCTGAAGCACCAGCTGCTGAAGACAATCCGGCTGCATCAGCCATTGAAGAACGTCAAGAAGAACGTGTCTCTACACCCCCCATGCCTGAATAAACAGTTCATGAAGTGAATGTGTCTGTGCCTAACCCTCCAGCTCAGCAAGTGGAGGTTGAAAATGTTGAAGCTGCCACCACCAACGACAATGAAGCCAATGACGCTGTCATGGCTGAAGCTAATGTGGAGCTTGAACCGGCCACTGCACCTGAAGCAAATGAGGCAACTGCTCCTGAAACAACTGTTGTGCAGCCTGAAGCCTCAGCTGCTGCCACTGCTCCTGTTCCGTCACCAATGCCCTATACAATTGAGCAAGCATACAACCATGGCGAGCTAATCACAGTAAGATGGCCCGTTCTGGTCCCTCAGCCTAATGTCTCTGGTCCTCAATTTGACTATCACATTGAGCATAGGCCTCAGGTCCAGAAGCCCAAGCCAAGACTGCCAAGGTTTCCTTGTACTGCCACCGCTGTCGGGTCTTTCAATGCAAATGGCTTCAAGAGCCACAACACATTCTTTGACAGCTCGAAAAACCCCTACACGAAGCCAAGAATATCGTCAGATCGGTTCTGAAGTCATCAGCAGCGAAGCTATTACTCATGTGTTCTGTATGATCAAGGACGCATTTTCCTTCATATGCGCCTCGACACTGAAGCCATTACTGGACTGCTCTGCTTAGAAGAGGCACTTGACTGCTTTCGTGATGCTGGGCTGCTCAGTTTTGTCACAGATAAAGAACACTGGAATGAAGAGCTATTGCTTCAATTTTATGCTACTCTGCACATTCGCGGCTACAACAGAGATACGAAGACATGGGTTCTCGATTGGATAACCGGAAATGTTCATCATGAAGCCAAAGCTATGGATATCATCGAGCTTACAGGCTTATCCATTCCCGGAGAACTCTATGAACCTGGTTGTCAGAATCACCGCAATGCTTTGGAAAGCATCTTTCATAAGCCTGAACCCAATATGAGTCAGATGCTGAGCATGATGAAGCCTTTGCCACGTGATGCTGAATATCCAACAGAGTTCTTTGTTGAAGACCTTAAGTATCTGCCTCGCACGATCTATCACAGTATCAGGCGGACTCTATGGCCTATCAAGGGACATTCATCAGCGGCAAAGCTTGAAGGAGCTACGAAGACTTTGATCTTCTACGTTTTCAATGGCATCAGCTTCAATGCGCAAAATTTCTTCATCAGACAACTGGCTGCATCCGGATCTGATCTGTTTGGTCTGAAGTTTTATGCTCCATGGGTCATGCGCCTCATAAAGCGACACTCATCTGTCAACTATCAACCATCTGCTCGCAATCATGTGATCTTCCTACCAGAGGTTGATATATCAGTTGAACCTATATACCCTGACCCTGCCAAGAAGCATCTTTGTCTTCAGAATGCCGAGCACCAAAGCTTCACTCAGCCCATTGAAGGTGTTCATGCAGCAACACGAATCTATCCATTGGCTGGAAATACTCGTCTGCCTCATCGAGCACCTACTGAAGCCATTGAAAGCACCATTGCACAAAGGCCTCGGAAGCGTTCTCGTGTTCTCAATGACCGAGAACTTCTTGTGGCCCTTCATCAGAAACAGGATAAGCATCATTTTTGGCTCAAGAGACAGATGCAAAGCCTCTTGGTGGATGTCAGTCGCATTCGCAACCTTGCCACCAAGAATGCCTTTGTTGCTCATGAAACTTGCCGGCGATCATGGAAGAGCCTGACCCTGCTTAGTGCTGAAGCAGATCTTCAAGACGACGGCTTCAATGAAAGATTCCAGTTTGACTCCACTCCTCCACGGAATGCTGTCCTACGAAGAACTCCATCTCTTGAAGACTCTGAATATTCTTCCTCCGCGGCAACGATAAATGCCAGAGTGATCGATGATGAAGATGATGCTACTTCACCATCTCCTACTTCTGTATGCATCGACACTGCACCAAGTTCGTCTGCACCGCCAAACGACAATGACAACCCTGCTGCTTCAACTACTCCTCATGAGGACGAGTAGATGCTCTATGTCTTCAAACCTTTTTGGTCATTACTGACAAAAGGGGGAGAAGCGTATGAGTTGATAGTCTTCAAGCGGGTTCATATGGGCGGTTGCATTATATTTTGCCTCGTGCTTACAACTCTCGCTTCTTAAAACATTTGGTTCTTTGAGTTGTAACACCTAAACTTGATGGTCGTCTGCTACTTACTTAAATTCCGCATGTGCGATGATAACTTCCGCACTTAGATCATCCTGCAGACGTCCATTTTTCATTATGCATGTCATCTTATATGCTATATCATTTCATGCATGATGAATTATCTTCATAAGTTGAAGTGGATCTCCACAAGTACAACCTGCCATGTGCATTTGCATTCCAAAAGCAAAATTACTTATATGCACATCTTCAGGGGGAGCCCTTGCTACTTATGAAGACAATTCCTATCATTTACAATTTCACATACTTTATCCCCGTTGAAAACTTCAACCAGTTTATCATCAATCACCAAAAAGGAGAGATTGTAAGTGCATCTAGTGCCACCCCTAGTTGGTTTTGGAGTATTGACGACAAAGTTGGTTGAGGGACTAATGCGTTTGTGAGAATTGCAGAATAACGCAGGTAGTGTCCCTCAATGATTCGGTTTACCTACCGGAGATGACCCCTAAAAATGTATGAAGACATTGAAGACAATGGTGGTACGAGAAGATATTCATATTAAAGACTATGACATGAGAAGACATTGCGTGAAGACTATGGAGCGCGAAGACTGTGTGGATTCGTTGCTTCCTTTTCTTCTTTGTTGAGTCATAGGAACCACCGTACTGTTAAGTGGGGTCCAAGTGAACTAAGTCAGAGTGACTGAAGTGATGCTCAACCCAAATCCTATGTCTTCGAGCGAAGACAATGAGAGCAAATCTTATCCAGAGCTGGATAAGTCAGCTTTGCTTGTAGCCCAAGTAAAGTTGCCGTGTGTGTTTGAAATCTGACCGTTGGAACACGTGTCAGATCCTTAGTGACCCAGGGTCATTTTGGACAAATCAGGTCGGGTTGCCTTGTGGCTATAAATAGCCCACCCCCTACACCATAAATTGGTGGCTGCTCAGAGTTAGTATACGGCTTTCGTCGTTTGAGAGCAATCCACCTCGAAGCATTTGAGAGAAATCCTTGCGAGGACAAAGCCCAAACACCCAGAGCCAAAGAGTGTTAGGCATCACTGAAGTCTTTCTGTCTGTGTGACCTGAAGACTTATTACACTTGAGGACTGTGTATCCTCCAGCCGGTTAGGCGTCTCGTTCTGAGCATCCAAGAGTCATTGTGGATTGCCGGGTGAACGGAGTCTGTAAAGGTTCGGAAGTCTACCTTGAAGACTTACCAGAGTGATTGGGCGAGGACTGGGTGTCCTTAGCTCAAGGGGAATAAGGTGAAGACACGGTCTTCTGAGTTGAATCTCAGCCTCCCTAACCAGACGTACAGTTGTCACAGCAACTGGAACTGATCCAACAAATCCTGTGTCTTCAACAAGTGACTAGTTCTATCTCTTCCCTCCTTTACTTTGAGTTTGTCTTCTTGAAGTCATTGCTTATCTGTCTTATCTGATTGACTTCATTGCTTGACTACTATTGTTGATTGGCTTCATACTATCTTCCATCCTGATCCTACTACCTAGCTGCTATTAGTCTTCGTATGATAACGCTATTGCATACTTGACTATGGCTTGCTTGTTGTAGTCTATCTTCCGCTGCATATCAATTAGGTTATTTCTATTGTTTGTCTTCGAAACTTCCAAGTTTTGAAGACTTCCATAAAAATCGCCTATTCACCCCCCCTCTAGTCGATAACTAGCACTTTCAGCTGGCCTAGCTGGCGACAGCTTCCCAGCCAAAGGTCGGCCAAGCGCCACGAACACGCGTCGCTAGGCTGCACGTGGCACGCCGCTAGCCCGCGTCAGCCTGAAGCTAGCAGCCTAGCCGGTGAACGCCCAGCCGACGTGACGACCAGCGCACGCCGCAAGCCAGTGGTGTGCCACGTGCAGCCTAGCGAAGGGCCTAGCCCTGCCAGGCCACACGTGACAGGACGCCGCCGCAGGCCACGCCCACCATGCCGCAACCTTGGCCCTTGCGTTGGATCCATTGTGGCCAACCCCAAAGGTTACGCTTCTGCCGTGCATTAATGCACCCGTGTATCGTAGGGTAGTGGGGATATTGGGTGCAAACGATCCCACTACCCCATGTCCCCCTCAGGTTTTAAATGGAGGGGGAGGGGGAGCGGCCGAGGCACTCTCCACTCTGCTACAACACGCTCTAACCCCCTCGCTTCGTCTTCTTCCTTGTGCACGCCCGCAGAGCTTCATCGCCACGCCACTCGGCCCCGTCGCCGTTCCGTCGTGCACACGCGTCCCACTGGGTAACTTCAGAGGTCTCCCCCGCGCCTTCGATCCGCATCCGCGCCGGTGTCCCTGCCCCATACGGACATGGCGGGACCGAAAGGCTCATGGTAGAAGGCTTGGTGGTCACCGAGGACGACATCCAGTAGTTACGCCAGGCGCGAAAGATCCCACCGGCAGAGAGGGTGGCCGCCCACGCCGCCGGGAGCGAGATCGTTCCAGAGCCACGGGAAGGCGAGCACGTGGTGTTCGCCACACACTTCTCCCGCGGCTTCGGCCTCCCCACGAGACCCTTCTTCCGGCGCTTCCTCACCTTCTTCGGGTTGCAGCCGCATCACCTCAGCGCTAACTCCATCCTGCAGCTCGCCGCATTCGTGGTCTTCTATGAGCGGTACCTTGGCGTCTTGCTGTCAACGAACCTTTGGGGCCGGCTGTTCTTCCTCCCGCTCGGACGGTTGGCGGCGTGATAACCGCCTGCGGGGCAGCCTTCATCTACGTTCGGCCGGCTGGCGGCTTCCTGAAGCTGCCCCTAGTCAAGTTGGCCAAGAAATGGCAGCGAACTTTTTTCTACGTGAAGAATGTCGACCCGGCCGCCGAGGGCATCAACCTGCCCTTCTTCGACAAGGCCCCACCGGTTGCGAGGTAGAACTGGGGCCACGATCCGAAGCAGACGAATCAGGTGGTAAACGCCATCTGCAAGCGGTTGAAGCATAGAAGCAGATGCTGGACCAGGAGCACATCGTCCTGACGGATTTTATTGCAACATTCATCGGTCACCGGGTGCAGCCTCTACAACGCCGGCCACACCGAATCTGCAACTAGAGCGGCCAACGTGATCCCTGCCAGCTCCCGGTCGTCAACCTTACAGCTACAGCTGGCCCAGATCGCCCACCGCATTAATAAAATCACCAACGCCAAGCACAAGGTGGACGACTAGTTCTGGGGCAAGGAGCCCGCCTGCCGGAACTTCCCGGCGCATACGGTACGTTTTTGCTAGGATCGGCCATTTGCCCTTTCCGCCTGGCCATTCGATTGTGGGTGCGCAACGGATGCTAGGTCCAGCCATGGTCGGCGCAGAAGCAAGCGAGATAGCCCTTGGCAAAGTTGGTGCCATTTTCTATGATGATGTTGTGGGGGATGCCACAGCGGAGAGGGATGTCTTTGATGAGCATGACTGTCGTGGGGTCGTCGAGTTTTTTTGATCAGCTTGGCCTCGACCCACTTGGTGAACTTGTCGACGGCGACCAACAGGTGCGTCATGCCGCCTCGAGCGGTCTTGAATGGACCCACCATGTCGAGGCCCTAGACGGCAAAGGGCCACGTGATGGGGATGGTCTTGAGAGCCGGAGCTGGCTGGTGGCTCCGCATGCTGAAGCGCTGGCAGCCGTTGCACTTGAGGGCCAGCTGTTTGGCATTCTCCAGAGCAGTTAGCCAGTAGAAGTCGTGGTGGAAAGCCTTGGTCACGATGGCTCCTGAGGAAGCGTGGTGGCCACATTCCCCCTGGTGGATGTCTTCCAGGAGCCGGCGCCCCTTGTTATGCTCGACGTAGCGCTGGAACACGCCAGGCATGTTGCGTTTGACGAACTCACGGTTGATGATAGTGTAGGCTGGAGCGCGACGTTGGATCTGCCGGGTCACGACCTCGTATGAGGGAAGCTCACCACTCACGAGGTAAGCGAGGATTGGCTGCGCCCAAGAGGGCGCCTCTACCATCAGGATGGCCGCCTCGACGGGGCCGGCAGGGCCAAGAGCCCCTGGGCCGGAGCCGGCAACCCCCGGGAGCACCGAGACAGCAGCCACGGGGTTGGAGCCAACAGCCCTCGAGTCTGCCGGGCCGAAGATGGATTCGGAGTCCGGGGGAGGGCTTCATGGAAGGCTTGTGCAGATGCTCGAGGGAGACGCCGGCTGGGATGGCCTGCCGGGTGGAGCTGATCTTGGCCAGCGTGTCTGCCGCCTCGTCGTCAACTCGAGGGACGTGATGGAACTCGCAGCCCTTGAAACCGCCGCAAATCTGTTGGGCCAGAAAACAGTGGCTGGCCATGTTGGTGTCCCACTCGTAGGAGGCCTGCTGCACCACCAGGTCATAATCCCCAAAGCAGAGAATGCGCCGGATGCCAGTCCCTTGGCATATGCCGGAGGCCGTGGACGAGGGCCTCGTGCTCCGCCACATTGTTAGACGTGGCGAAGTAGATCTGCAGCGCGTACCTCAGCCAGTCACCCTTGGGGCAGGAGAGGACGATGCCAACACCCAAGCCGAAGCGCATCTTCGAGCCGTCAAAATGCATCCGCCAATGCATGGAGTCGGGAGGCGGCGGAAGGTACTGGGTTTCCGCCCAATCGACGAGGAAATCTGCCAACGCCTGCACCTTGATAGCCATCCAGGGCTCGTAGAGGATGGTGTAGGCAGCCAGCTCGATGACCCACTTGGCAACCCGGCCGGTGGTAGCCCGGTTGTCGATGATCTTTGAGAAGGGGGACGTGCTCACCACTGTGATGGAGTGCTCCTGGAATTACCGCTTCAGCTTCTTAGCTGTCAGGTACACGTCATAGCACATCTTCTAGTAGTGGGGGTAGTTCTGCTTGGAGATGGAGAGCACCTCGCTCGGATAGTACACATGCCGCTGGATCGGCTGCACCTTGCCCTCCTCAAGGCGCTCCACCACCAACACCACACTGACCACGCGAGTGGTGGCGGCGATGTACATTAGCATGGGTTCCTTCTCAGCCGGCGCGGCCAAGATGGGTGTGGTGGAGAGCATGCGCTTGAGGTCGCGGAAGGCCACGTCCGCCTGCGGCATCCATTCGAACTCGGTTGTCTTCTTTATCAGCTGGTACAGGGGCAGGGCCCTCTCCCCCAGCCGGTTGACGAACCGACTGAGGGACACCAGGCAGCCGATGAACTTCTGGACGTCTCCCAGGCAAGCCGGCTTGTGCATCCGCTAGATGGCCTTGATCTTCTCGGGATTGGCCTCGATCCCGTGCTCCGCAACAAGGAAATCGAGGAGTTGGCCGGCTGGCACGCCGAACACGCACTTCTCCGGGTTCAGCTTGATCTGGAACTTGTGCAGATTCACGAACGTCTCATTGAGATTGTCCAAGAGGGAACGTCTCATTGAGATTGTCCAAGAGGGTGAGGTGTTGCTTGGTCTTGACCACGATGCCGTCGACGTACATGTGCATGTTGCGGCCGATCTGCGAGAGAAGGCACTTCTGCATGCAGCGCTGGAAAGTGGCGCATGCATTCTTCAGGCCAAAAGACATGGTGATGTAGCAATACACCCCGAACGAGGTGATGAAGGATGTCTTGAGCTGGTCGGTCGGGCTCAGCTTTATCTGGTGGTAGCCTGAGTAGGCGTCCAGAAAAGACAGGAGCTCACAGCCAGCCGTGGAATCGATGACTTGATCGGTACAGGGCAGAGCAAAAGGATCCTTGGGGTAGGCCTTGTTCAGGCTGGTGTAGTCAATACACATGCGCTAAGTCCCATTCTTCAGCACCAGGACTGGGTTGGCCAGCCACTCTGCGTGAAACACTTCCATGATGAAGCCGGCTGCGCGCAGCCAGGCGATTTCTTCATCAATGGTTCTTCGCTTCTCCTCGGAAAAGCGGCGGAGCGGTTGCCGGACCGGCTTGGCATCCGGCAGGACGTCGAGGTGGTACTCGGCGAACTCCCTCGGGACACCTGGCATGTCTTTGGGGGACCATGCAAAGATATCTCGATTCTCATGGAGGAAGCCGATGAGTTCGCTTCCTATTTGCTGTCGAGGCGGGTGCCCACGACATCCGGCTAGACAAGTACGCCACCGTACTCGTCGTGGACGCCGTCGTTGCCGGCTGCGAAGGCGGAAGGTCCAACTGCACTGGCAAGTGGTGTGGGTGGACGGCTTCGCACCGTTGTGGTGTTTGCATGGCGCATCGAGCATCTGCTTGAAAGTGAGCTTGGGCTGCCGCTGCTTCCCGCCGGTTCGCTGGCGCCGGCTACCGGCCTATTCGACCGATTGCTCCTCCTCGACGTTGCGACTTGATGGCTGTTGTAGCGGTTTTTTGACTGCTCGCCCTTCCGCTTGCTGTTGTCGTTCTGTTGCCACCTCGAGGAGCCGGAGCCGCCGTCTCCAGCCGGTCAGGGCTTAGCCGGCTGGTCGTGGATAGCCTTGCCGGCTACGTCAAGCCGGATCTGCACTAGCATCACGGAGTCAGTGGTAGCGTACTTGTCCTCCATGGCCATGAGATCCGCCATGGTCGCCGTCTCCGAGCGCATGAGCTTGTGTTTGAGCATACCTCTCGGCACCCCTCGGTGAAGTACTGGATCGCATGTACCTCGTGGACCCCCTAGAGGGAGTTGTGTAGCTCCGTCCACTGCGTGAGATAGTCGCGGAGGGACTCGTCCTTCTCCTGGACATTAAGAGAGCTAGCTGGGGTGACCGGGGCACTTGTACATGCCGGTGAAGTTGCGCACGAACACCTCCTCAAAGTCGAGCCTGGGGTTGATGTTGTTGGCGGCAGGCTGTTCAGCCACGCCCGAACCGAGCCAAGCAACATGAGGGGTGCGTAGCGCACTGCCACGCGCTTGTTGCCGCCGGCAATGCCGACGCCTGTGGTGTAGTCGGTCAGCCAATCATCCGGCTTGGTGAACCCGTTGTACTTGGGGGTGTCTCAAGCTAGCGTGAAACCCTTTGGAAAAGGTCCCTTGCGGATGTGCGGCCCGAAGCAGGCCAGACAGATAGTGCTTTCCTTCTTTAGGGCGAGGGAGCGCCCCAACCGCTCAATGCGTAGCGGGCATCATGCTCATCATGGGGTGCGCGAGGCCCCAATCGGTCGGTGACCGCAGGGCGCGCAACCGGCCCCACGAAGGCCGGTCGGTCCCGCCGCGCGGGCGTGGGTTGCCGGGCTGGCTAGTGGCAAGCCCCACCAGCCGGCGCGTCCACCCGGCTATTGACAGTCGCTTGGTCGCAGTTGTGTCTACCCCGACTGCCCTGTAACCGGCTCCCATGGCTGCTGTCGTGCAGGGAAGATGTTTGTTGCGTGGGCCTAGGACCCCCGATCGGTTGTCGGTTGTCCATCCAAGGCGAGGGGATCCCGAGCCGAAGGCAAACGGCTGGAGCGGATCCCATTGTGCATGTTGCTGGTCCACAACAGCAATGAGGTCGAGGATGTGCTGCTGTTGCAGCCCTTCGCCCTCCAGGCCTTCCTAGTTTGGCCACGGATGACAGGGGTGTTGTAGGTGGGCCGGTTCATGTCCAGCATCTGGCCGAGGGCCCCGCCGCGACGCTGCACCTCCCCGAGCCGGCTGCGCCCGTCAGAAGCCGAATTGAAGCCATGGGTGGTGGTGTACTTGCGCCGCGCGGACTCCATACGGCGATGCATGGCGGCAAGCTCCGTGGCCCCGTCGAGCAGGCCACGTGTGCCTCCTCGAGCTCTGTCGCGGCAGCAGCGGGGTCGGCGTTGGGCACGATGGGTGTGCGCAGGTTTTGAACCGCCGCGTGCAGCGGGTTCACCCGGTTGGCACGGGTCGCGGTCGCTGCGCCTAGGTCCTTGCTGAAGTCGGTGTTGTGGCTAGAGCAGGTGGTCAGCCCTCCACCTGAGTGCAGAGATCCATGACGTCGCCAGAGACGCCGGGGAGCGACGGGTCGGCGAAGGTGAGCACCCCGCTAGGGTACTCGTCTGGGACGAGAGGAACATAGACGCGGAGCTCGCCACACGGGATGATGGAGCTGCTTGAGGGGGAGGCAGCATCTATGAAGCGCACTGCATCGTCGCCAGCACCGTCGAACGCACCAAGCCTGCTGACTAGGTCATGCGCGGTGCACTCGCCGGAGGGAGTGAAGGGTCTTGTCCGAAACATGACTACGACCGGCGCCGTGTCAGGACCCACGGTAGGCGCCAACTATTGTGGTGTTCTCACGGCAGATGCCATGGAATGGCTTATCGAGGGTGGTTGGGGCCGATGAGTGTCGGTGGCGTTCGGATGCGAGATTAGGCACGAGCATTGCAAACACAGAGATGTACTCAGGTTCAAGGCCCTTCGAGGGAGGTAATACCCCTAGTCCTGCAAGGATCACTATGGAGATCACAAGGAATACATAGTTGCCCCTGGAACTGTTTGGGTGGAGGAAGGAGAGGGCTCTAGCTCTGCTCTCTGCCTCGTGGGTGCGAGTGTGGTGGTAAGAATGAGCCGACCCCTTCCTAGGGGGGCTCCTAGGAGGTCTTATACTTGGGCCTCCCAGGTTACAAAATATCTGAGAGAGGGGCGGGCCCCGGCTGCCGGCGTCTCTGGCTACCGGTGGGGCCCGCCGGCTGCGAGGTACTATTGGCCGTGTGGCCCGCCGGCTGCTTGTCACTGTGGCGCGTAGGCCGTGGCGTCACGAAGTGGTTGACGCGATGCGTCTAAAGTGTCGGGCCATCCGGGAGTTGGTCACCTCGGTCAGCGGTACCGACGGCACTGTAGCACGCTCTCCATGACGTGGGGGTCGCCTCGCCCTGTTGTTGGGACGGATGGATAGGACGGGCGCTGACCCAGCCAGCTGCCGACTACGCCCAGCCGGCCATGAGGGCGCCCAGCTTGCCCGATGTTTTAAAATGTCGTCTTGTATCCCTGAGCCTACCCGGGGGTCATCCCCCGACAAGGTGCCTATTATTTAGTAGTTGGAGGCGTTCAACTGTATGTGATATGAATGGGTAGCAGCTTGATGGTGGTGTGTCCAAGCAATATTGTTTGTGCGCGCATGCATTTGCATATATGTACATGTAATTGGGGTACCGATTACCTTCAAAGAAATATGTCAGATATTAGAAAGAAAAAAAATCTAGCTTACATAAGAGATGTACAGGTATGGGCATAGAAGAGTAAGACTAGTCATCCAATGTATAGAGTTTACCTTACATTTACCACGTTGACAAGGTATAAGAGGGCATTGTGCTGTATCAAAGCTAAAACTTCATTGGCAACTCCAACATATGTGTGCAATTCTTAAAAATATCGAAAAGGCCTAGCAGAAATACATAAATCATCAGTCTACCAAAATGGAGACAGATTCAGACACCACAGGTTAAGATGAGCTTACTGGGATGTAAGTTAGGATCTATTTCTGTAAGAAGCTCATGGCGACTGGAAAAATCACCAGCATCTTTTGGATTTCTCCTTGATCTTACAACATTTCTTGGGGAACCATATACAAATAGAAGAAAAAGAATCAGCCACAGTAAAAAAATTATTGAACCACTGTACTCCCTTCTTCAAATAGAACTCGTGAATTGGCAACCAATGTAGAAAAACGTCCAGCACTCACAACTTAACTAGAGTTATAGACTTGTAGCATGTAAACAGCATGAATCATTAAAGCCAAACATGAGGAAAGGCAAACAACAGGTATTCAATGCACAATTTGATGGGCATGCAGAAAATATTCAGTGATCACAAACAGATGAACAAATCAGACAGCATAAACAATACAGAAAATGGTGAACGCTGTCAACTTGGTAATGAAGATCATACCTTACAGAAACAAGGTCAGATTTCTTTTCTAGATTTGAAGATTGACCTTGCCAATAGGTGTGCAACCTTCCAGATGGATCGCATGGATCAGTTCTGACCATTTGGCTCACAGGAACCATTTGAGATTTTTCTCCTACAGCATGATATAATTATAGTAAAGATTATTCGCTGGAACGGGAGGTGGTGGTTTCACACGCCCTTTACTAGATATCTCAATAGTAATACACAGTTAACTAATGTGCTGTAGCAGTATACTTAGAAAACATTTTAGCTTGAAATATGGATATGATATATGCTACGTACGTACCAGTAGGGGTGCTGACCTCGGTACCCATATCCTTTAGTGTGTTAGCTTGAGTATAAGCGCTAGAGGTTAGTGCCTGCAATGCACATGGAACAAGCATCACTGACGTGCGCAAAAGTTCACATCAAAACGCAAAATACACATGCACATAGCTTTCATAACTGATATAGCTAAAGTTTATCTGCAAATTATATTTGTTTATATTCGCATGCCATAAATTGTTGGACTGTTTATTCCAGAGAATACGGGGGTAAGTTGCTTCCGCAAACAGGCACGTCTACAAATTAGCTACTAGCACATCCATCAACTATTAAACTACAAGATGTGCTTGGCCAAATGTAGAAACCCAGATGGATTTTTGTAATATACTGCACTTTAAAGTTTAAACATTCAAAGAGCCAAAGATTATAACAATCTACTCGGAAGGAGCAAATGTACACCATTGACCATAGACGTGCCATAGTATGAGTACAAGGTGAGACTTGACTCTAAATCTAGTCTTGACTATTCCAGCAAGGATCATCTAGTAATGTCAATTTTCCAAGAGAGCAAGTTTTGAGAAAATGACAACACACGAATTTCAGCATGACTTTCTGCAAGTGTTTGTGTATATTTGAAAATTGATGCACTATGCAACTGGTAGTAGCTTTGGAAGATATACTGTCTCCAAAGATAGAGAGAAGCAACCATATGAACACTTAACAATTGATCTCTGGCAATTGCCGCACCATATCAACTGTGATGAGACACAAAAAAAAAACTATCTTTGGGTTTGTGTAAATGTAAATTGAACAATTGAATAACCTGAGTTTGGAATATCCTTGTGTTATTACAGTTCATCAGTTTTTCCTCAATAGCATCTTTAATATTTTTTTCAATAATACACCCTTGATTCAAGATGCTAACCTGCAAGACAAAAAGGAATCAGTGAAATCGTTTGTGCTCTAATTGAAAATTTTCAGATATGCTTGAACATCAGGCACAAAATTTTGCCACAAAATACCTCCTTTTTGGTTGGATGTATATTGACATCCATGTGTTCTGGTGGAAGATTGAGGGACAGTATATGAAGGGTTTGGATGCTTGAGGCAGTATTGCAGATTACACAAATTCAGTAGCCCTTTTCAAAGAAGTGCAGTCTACAAGTCTATCTGAAGAGGAGATATGGACAGTTATGGGATAAAGCAAACTAGGCACAGCCATGATAATAGAGAAACTATACTTTACTAATTCACTGACAGAAAATACATAACAGTTCAATCACAGTGGATGCATCATTTAAAACATTGTTGGTATTACAAAATTATTCTTTAAAAGATATCCCTTGTTCATTGAAAATATATGAACAAGATGCGGCCAGATTACTCTGATCAGAGTACATAGCATCTGAAGTTCTGAACATGTGTATCTACATGGGCATCGCATTACATTTTTAGTGCATATGAAATCAACAGAATTTACTTACAGAGGAAAAGGCTCTAGTGCCTTGTAATTTGTATACCATTTATGAAAAGAATCATAGTAGTCTTTTTTGCCACATAATTTGCATTTGAGATGAAACCATCCATCTTGAATATTTCATCTACAGCATCTCATATGAAACATGTATTTCCATCAGATCACGAACAACCGAAGCCCCATAGACATTCCTAATAGCATCTAGCCTTGAAGACATGTTCCCACTGTGAACATCTGCTCTATTGACTCCATGCTGTGACAGAGGAGGAGGCAAATATCACCTTCTTAAAACTCACGAATTCACAAAAGACTGCTATATTTACCTTTCTGCAAGAGAAGTTCACATTGATGTGATGGACCGTAAACCGACTGATGAAGTCCACTATCTTTGGATAGTCATCACTGGAGTTCTGCAGTGTTTTCCTACGAGCTACCATATTGTAAAATAAATTTTCAACCTGCATATTAAGATTTTTTTTCTTGTAAAAATCGCAATGCATAGCCCATAGAGCAATAGTACTATGCAAAGTTGCAAACTCACCATGACTTGAGTTCCTTTAACCGCAGCACAGGGCTTCGGGTCATTCTCCATTACTCCATCCCTATAAGAAACTCTGACAAGAAAACATGATGATAATAATAATCATTAACAAACGACCCTAGAGTCAAGCAAAAAGATTTAATAAAGTTGCTCATGGACTGACCTGTAGCCATGCAGTTGGCCTTCTGTTATTGTTGTCACCGTAACATGGCCAACATAAGTCATACTGGCCAAAGCCTCCCCTCTGAACCCCATGGATTTTATTGTCTGTAGGTCCTCATATGCAGACAGCTTTGAGGTAGTATGTCTCTCACACAATATTGGCAAGTCCTCACACTGAAAGGAAACCAAGTTTAGCTGACAAAAGTGATGGTCAACAATGCTAGCGCAAATGCTTGACATATGAGACGCTTAAGAAATACTCCGTATTCTCAACATGCCCAACTCTTCAAATACCAACAATCAATACTGTAATCATATGGCACCCTGCAGGCGCCTAGACCTGCCCCCTTTATAGCACAAAACAAGCCCAGTTCGTAGTATCATAGACAACTAAATGCTGCTCAAAGGCAATAAGCACTAACAATCTCAAATGCCCTCATTTGCCCATGGCATAGCAGCCCCTATGCAGTATTTTACTGCCTGAGTCGGAACAAACAGACACAGATCCAGTGTAGAAAATCACCAAGACCAAAATTCCCCAATCATTCGCCCACATGGCCCTGTACGCACTAAGGATTAACAGCTCGCAGTCAACAGAAATCACGATTAACAGCTCGGATTTGAAGGATTTTCGCACTAGCAGGCGCCCGCGGCAGCACCAAGGGTTGGGGAGATGGGGAATTGGTTCCGGGGTTTAGGGTTTAGGAGGAAGCGAGCGGGCGAGCGTACCCGGATGCCGTGGCCGTCGTCGGAGACCTGGATGAGCTTGAGGCCGCCGTCCTTGACGGTGACGGAGACGGTGGAGGCGCCGGCGTCGATGCTGTTCTCGACGAGCTCCTTCACCGCCGCCGACGGCCGCTGGATCACCTCCCCCGCGGCGATGCGGTTCACCACCGACTCCTCCAGCCGCCGGATGCGGGGCGGGGCCCCGCCCCCACCCCCGCCGCGCGGCGCCGGGTCGTCGGCCTCCATGCCCGCCGCGCCGCGCCGCGTGTGGGGACCGGGCCGAGGAGGTGGGGAATGGGGAGGGGAGGGAGGTTCCGCCGATTTTGGTATTCGCGCGCGCGACACTGATTATTGTTGGGTTTATTTTCAGCTTTTGTATTTATCTAGACCACAAGATTTTGATCCAATAGCCCAAAACAGATCAGCACTATTCATATTCTTCCTAGGTTCCTTCTTCCTTCTCACGCACGCCCCAGCATGTCCCGCCCCAAACGCCGGCCTCCACCACCCGCGGCCGGGCGGGCACTACCGCGCACCGCCTCGCCTTGCCGCCCTTCCCTCAACATCTCCCCACCGTCATTCTTAAAAAAAAAACATCTCCCCACCGTCGCTGCTGACCACCGCATCAATCATCCCTTTAAGCACCACACCGGTGAACAATTACAATTACGGTGATGGCCATGCCCCCGTGCACCCCTAAGACAAATAGCGAGGTTGATGCTTCCAGGCGAACCTGCACCTCCAGATCCCTAAGAGAGATAGTGGGGCTTCTGCTTCTCCGGACAGGTTGCTTCTTCTCCGACGAGGTCCAGCCTCCCCATCTCGCGCTCGGGGAGAAGGAAAAAGTGACTGGTGCCAACAGAATTTTCAGGCAGCTGAGGTTTAACAAAACCGATAGTTTATGGTTTAGTTTCTTTCTTGTAACCATCGTTTGCAATTTATAAAGCAACCATGAAAGCGTTCCCTCAAACAAAAATTATCATTGGAAACATTTTCCAATATGAATAGAATGGTATACTTTGGATTATACCTTAATTTATGAGAAAGGT
Organism: Triticum dicoccoides; assembly: GCF_002162155.2. NCBI lineage: Eukaryota > Viridiplantae > Streptophyta > Magnoliopsida > Poales > Poaceae > Triticum > Triticum dicoccoides. Next base: position 832,360,182 of record NC_041385.1, read on the forward strand.
TATGTTCCGACTAACCGGGTAGAAACTCAACCAGTCGTTGATGGTGTCCCGGACTGGGGGTCTCTTATCACATCATATCTTGCCTTGGTGGACCGGGCCGAGCCCCCCCCCC
>NC_041385.1:832360501-832376568 GCF_002162155.2 Triticum dicoccoides
CAATGGGTCACGTTTGAGCGGCCCATGGCATACAAAAAGAAGGCTTCCGAAGACTTGTCGTACACTCCAAGATATTGGGATTGTATAGAACTCGTCCTTCCTGTTCGTACCCAACTAGGATGAAACTATAGCCCCCCTCCCGAGTACCCATATAAGTCGAGGAGCAGGGCACATAGGGGATACACATTGATATCGAGGTAGATCATCTGTACTTTGCAATGTTCCGGATATCGATAACTTGTATTTGCTCGGTCCGGTGAGGAGTAGGGATTATCGGCGAATCGGCCTATTAACTAAATTTATCGACAACCCATTTATCGGTAGGTTAATTAGGGCCATATCAATATATCTTAGCTACATGTAGAAATAATGCAATAGCAGCAACAATAAAGGAGAGGCAATAAACAACAACATCATCATCATCATCATCAACAACAACAACAACATGTAACATGGAACAAAATATATTATCATATAGAACAAACTGATATATGATGATCTACAGGTGTTGCTCTCGGGAGGGGGAGGGCGGAGAGCTCGAGCAGGAGGAAGAGGCTCGGTGTCTGGATCATTGAGGAGTGCAGGCGCCTCTGGCGGACGGTGCGACAACTACTCGGAGAGGGGGGCGGCGGCAGCTGCTGCTCCTAGCCTCCACAAATGAGGATTACTACGGGAGGGGAGGGGAGAGTGAGAAGGGAAGGAATAGGCTGACCTAAACCAGCAAAGGAATGAATCGGCCAAAAAATTTGAGCCCAAAATTCTCTCCCTTTATTCAGTTAATCGGCCCAGTGGGATAAATCAGCCCGACAGCCGATTAATCTGCTGGACCAGTTAACGTGATGGATAAGGTGTTATCGGTCAATTTTTTTAATAGTGGTACTTTGTATTCCACTTGAAAGCAATTAACACAAGCATGACGTAGGATGTTATCTCTAACGAGAGCCCGAACCTGGGTAAAAAACCGTAGCCATGTTACCATCGTATGAAGACCCAAAGTCCAGGATCCCCCTACCCAGGATCTGCTAGTTTTGAATCCATCATTGGTTGCGTATACAAGTACTGCTAAGTAGTCGCATCGATTCAATGGGGATCACGATCAGCAAGCGGGTTAACGCCGACATGACCTTCATACCAGGCCAAACCTTTGTCTTTGGCAACATCGCCCTCCTCGCCGACTCAGCTGGCATTCTTGATCAAGTCAAAATTGCTGCCTTGGGCCAAAATATTAGTTTTGTCGATCTGGAGTATATCGCGAACTCGCGTGGAGGGTTGGTCCCTGCAAAATTGGGTATCAAACACGAGTAGAGTATCAGAGAGAATCAAATGTGCAAGATACAAGAAAAATGATGGCTATTGGAGTGATAAGAAGCTTTCCAAGTATGCTCAGTTCAATTGATTGCAAGCATTGGCAAATGGAAGAGTCGCCCCAAAGATTTGCGAGAGGTATACCAAGGTCATACCAAAGAGGCCACAATCATACTCAAAGCGGTGACATCAAAAGACTTGTGATTTTGGCATCCTTTCTTTAGCATGTCTGGTTCTCACGACGACATCAATGTGTTCCATCAATCTCCCATGTCCAGGAGACTTTGCAGTGAGGAAGTGATTTAATTCCGACACTCTGGATAGTGGTGTTGACATATGTCGGATGCCAGCAATAAAATATGTATCTCCGGCATGGCCCACACACGCCTGTAGTAAGACCTTACTGCTGGAGTTGGAGGAAGACGCCGCTAGTGAGACTTACCACTTATGTTATACTGCCGGTGTCTTCCCTCTGTGCTGGTAGCGACGTTTTTTGAAAGCCGCTACTAGGCTCTTTCCTACCAGTGGAGGCACCTGACAACATCATCTGCAGCGGATGTCGGGGTGCAGAGGTTTAGTCGATGGTGGTGGGCGACACCGGGAGATGGGGTGCAAACCCATGGAGGCAGAAGAAAAAAAAGCACACGGAAAGGAAATAATTCCAGGCGTTTGATATAAATATATACGGGCGCTTGATGTCTACTACACAATCTTCTTCTTGTAGACGTTGTTGGGCCTCCAAGTGTAGAGGTTTGTAGGACAGTAGCAAATTTCCCTCAAGTGGATGACCTAAGGTTTATCAATCCGTGGGAGGCGTAGGATGAAGATGGTCTCTCTCAAACAACCCTGCAACCAAATAACAAAGTGTCTCTTGTGTCCCCAACACACCCAATACAATTGTAAATTGTATAGGTGCACTAGTTCGGCGAAGAGATGGTGATACAAGTGCAATATGTATAGTAGATATAGGTTTTTGTAATCTGAAAATATAAAAACAGCAAGGTAGCGAGTAACAAAAGTGAGCAAAAATGGTATTGCAATGCTTCTAAACAAGGCCTAGGGTTCATACTTTCACTAGTGCAAGTTCTCTCAACAATCATAACATAATTTGATAATATAACAATCCCTCAACAGGCAACAAAGAGTCACTCCAGAGTCATTAATAGCGGAGAACAAACAAAGATATTATTGTAGGGTAAGAAACCACCTCAAAGTTATTCTTTCCGATCAATCCATTGGGCTATTCCTATAGGTGTCACAAACAGCCCTAGAGTTCGTAGTAAAATAACACCTTAAGACACACATCAACCAAAACCCTAATGTCACCTAGATACTCCAATGTCACCACAAGTATCTGTGGGTATGATTATACGATATGCATCACACAATCTCAGATTCATCTATTCAAACCAACAAAAAGAACTTCAAAGAGTGCCCCAAAGCTTCTACCGGAGAGTCAAGACGAAAACGTGTGCCAACCCCTATGCATAAGTTCACAAGGTCACTGAACCCGCAAGTTGATCACCAAAACATACATTAAGTGAATCAATAGAATACCCCATTGTCACCACGGGTATCCCACGCAAGACATACATCAAGTGTTCTCAAATCCTTAAAGACTCAGCCCAATAAGATAACTTCAAAGGAAAAACTCAATCCATTACAAGAAGGTAGAGGGGGAGAAACATCATAAGATCCAACTATAATATCAAAGCTCACGGTACATCAAGATCGTGCCATATCAAGAACACGAGAGAGAGAGAGAGAGAGAGAGAGAGAGAGAGAGAGAGAGAGAGATCAAACACATAGCTACTAGTACATACCCTCAGCCCCGAGGGTGAACTACTCCCTCCTCATCATGGAGAGCGCCATGATGATGAAGATGGCCACCGGTGATGGACTCCCCCCTCTGGCAGGGTGCCGGAACAAGGTCCCAAATGGTTTTTGGTGGCTACAGAGGCTTGTGGCGGTGGAACTCCCGATCTAGGTTTATTTCTGGGGGTTTATGTATTTATAGGAATTTTTGGCATAGGTTTCAAGTCAGGGGGAGTCTCCGAGTCAGCCACGAGGTAGGGGCACGCTACCAGGGGGTAGGGTGCGCCCCCCACCATCATGGATGACTCGAGACTCTTCTGGCCCAACTCTTTTGCTTCGGGGGCTTCTTCTGGTCAATTAAATATCTACAAAAATTGGCAGGTCAATTGGACTCTGTTTGGTATTCCTTTTCTGTAAAACTCAAAACAAGGAAAAAAACAGAAACTGGCACTGGGCTCTAGGTTAATAGGTTAGTCCCAAAAATCATATAAAATAGCATATAAAACATCCAAGATGGATAATATAATAACATGGAACAAACAAAAATTATAGATACATTGGAGACGTATCAAGCATCCTCAAGCTTAATTCCTGCTCGTCCTCGAGTAGGTAAATAATAAAAATAGAATTTTTGATGTGGAATGCTACCTAACATATTTATCAATGTAATCTTATTTATTGTGGCAAGAATATTCATATCCATGAGATTCAAAACAAAAGTTTAATATTGATATAAAAATAATAATAATTCAAGCATACTTATAAAGCAATTATGTCTTCTCAAAATAACATGACCAAAGCAAGCTATCCCTAAAAAATCATATAGTCTGGCTATGCTCTATCTTCATCACACAAAATATTTAAATCATGCACAACCCCGGTTTTAGCCAAGCATTTGTTTCATACTTTAGTATTCTCAAACTTTTTCAATTTTCATGCAATACATGAGCGTGAGCCATGGACATAGCACTATAGGTGGAATAGAATGGTGGTTGTGGAGAAGTCAAAAGGGAGAAGATAGTCTCACATCAACTAGGCGTATCAACGGGCTATGTAGATGCCCATCAATGGATATCAATGTGAGTGAGTAGGGATTGCCATGCAACAGATGCACTAGAGCTATAAGTGTGTGAAAGCTCAAAAAGAAACTAAGTGGGTGTGCATCTAACTTGCTTGCTCATGAAGACCTCGGGTATTTGAGGAAGCCCATCATTGGAATATACAAGCCAAGTTTTATAATGAAATATTCCCACTAGTATATGAAAGTGACAACATAGGAGACTCTCTATCATGAAGATCATGGTGCTACTTTGAAGCACAAGTGTGGTAAAAGGATAGTAGCATTGCCCCTTCTCACTTTTTCTCTCATTTTTTTATTTTTTTATTTTTTATTTGGGCCTTCTCTTTATTTTTTTATTTTTTTATTTTTCGTCCGGAGTCTCATCCCGACTTGTGGGGAAATCATAGTCTCCATCATCCTTTCCTCACTAGGACAATGCTCTAATAATGAAGATCATCACACTTCTATTTACTTACAACTCAAGAATTACAACTCGATACTTAGAACAAAATATGACTCTATATGAATGCACCCGGCGGTGTACCAGGATGTGCAATGAATCAAGAGTGACATGTATAAAAATTATGAACGGTGGCTTTGCCACAAATATGATGTCAATTACATGATCATGCAAAGCAATATGACAATGATGGAGCGTGCCATAATAAACGGAACAATGGAAAGTTGCATGCAAATATATCTCGGAATGGCTATGGAAATGCCATAATAGGTATGTATGTTGGCTGTTTTGAGGAAGGTATATGGTGGGTGTATGGTACCGGCGAAAGTTGCGCGACACAAGAGAGGCTAGCAATGATGGAAGGGTGGGAGTGCGTATAATCCATGGACTCAACATTAGTCATAAAGAACTCACATACTTATTGCAAAAATCTATTAATCATCGAAACAAAGTATTACGTGCATGCTCCTAGGGGAAGGGTTGGTAGGAGTTAACCATCGCGCGATCCCGATCTCCACACAAATGATGACAATCAATAAATAAATCATGCTCCGACTTCATCACATAACGGTTGATACGTCTCCAACGTATTTATAATTTTTGATTGTTCCATACTATTATATTACCTGTTTTGGATGTTTATGGGCTTTATTTTACACAATTATATCATTTTTGGGACTAACCTACTAACCGGAGGCCCAGCCCGTATTGTTGTTTTTTTGCCTATTTCAGTATTTCGAAGAAAAGGAATATCAAACGGAGTCCAAACAGAATGAAACCTTCGGGAGCGTGATTTTTGGAACGAACGTGATCCGGAGGACTTGGAGTGCAAGCCAAGAAGCAGCCGAGGCGGCCACGAGATAGGAGGGTGCGCCCACCCCTCCTGGGCGCGCCCCCTGTCTCGTGGGCCCCTCGAGCGGCCACCGACATACTTATTCTTCCTATATAAGCCTATATACCCCCAAAAACATCTAGGGAGCCACCAAAGAAATATTTCCGCCACCGTAACCTTCTGTATCCGCGAGATCCCATCTTGGAGCCGTCGCCGGTGTTCTACCGGAGGGGGAATCCACCATGGAGGGCTTCTACATCAACACCATATCCCTTTCGATGAGTTGTAAGTAGTTTACCATAGACCTTCGGGTCCATAGTTATTAGCTAGATGGCTTCTTCTCTCTTTTTGGATCTCAATACAATGTTCTCCCCCTCTCTTGTGGAGATCTGTTCGATGTAAACTCTTTTTGCGGTGTGTTTGTTGAGATCCGATGAATTGTGAGTTTATGATCAAGTTTATCTATGAATAATAATTGAATCTTCTCTAAATTCTTTTATGTATGATTGAGTTATCTTTGCAAGTCTCTTCGAATTATCGGTTTGGTTTGGTCTACTAGATTGATCTTTCTTGCCATGGAAGAAGTGCTTAGCTTTGGGTTCAATCTTGCGGTGTCCTTACCCAGTGACAGAAAGGGTTGCAAGGCATGTATTGTATTGTTGCCATCGAGGATAAAAAGATGGGGTTTATATCATATTGCTTGAGTTTATCCCTCTACATCATGTCATCTTTCTTAATGCGTTACTCTGTTCTTATGAACTTAATACTCTAGATGCATGCTGGATAGCGGTCGATGTGTGGAGTAATAGTAGTAGATGCAGGCAGGAGTCGGTCTACTTGTCATGGACGTGATGCCTATATACATGATCATGCCTAGATAATCTCATAATTATTCTCTTTTCTATCAATTGCTCAATAGTAATTTGTTCACCCACCTTAATACTTATGCTATCTTGAGAGAAGCCACTAGTGAAACCTATGGCCCCCATGTCTATCTTTTATCATATAAGCTTTCAATCTACTTTTATTTGCATCTTTATTTTCTGCATCTATATTATAAAATACCAAAAATATATTTATCTTATCATATTATCTCTATCAGATCTCATTTTCGCAAGTGGCCGTGAAGGGATTGACAACCCCTTTATCGCGTTGGTTGCGAGTTCTTTGTTTGTTTGTGTAGGTTCGTGGGACTTGTGAGGAGCCTCCTACTGGATTGATACTTTGGTTCTCAAAAACTGAGGGAAATACTTACGCTACTGTGTTGCATCACCCTTTCCTTTTCAAGGAAAACCAACGCAGGCTCAAGACGTAGCAACGGTTCACCATACGTGCATGCTATGAGAATCACAAACTTTAACACAAGCTCTCAAATTCACAACTACTCCACTAGCATTACTCTAATATCACCATCTTCATATCTCAAAACAATCATAAAGAAACAAACTTCTCATAGTATTCAACGCACTTTATATGAAAGTTTTTATTATACCCCCCTTGGATGCCCATCATATTAGGACTAAATTTATAACCAAAGCAAATTACCATGCTGTTCTAAAAGACTCTCAAAATAATATAAGTGAAGCATGAGAGTTCATCTATTTCTTCAAAATAAAACCACCGCCGTGCTCTAAAAAGATATAAGTGAAGCACTAGAGCAAATGACAAACTACTCCGAAAGATATAAGTGAAGATCAATGAGTAGTCGAAAAATTATGTAACTATGTGAAGACTCTCTAACACTTAAGAATTTCAGATCTTGGGATATTATTCAAACAACAAGCAAAACAAAATAAAACAAATAGATGCTCCAATAAAAACACATATCATGTGGTGAATAAAAATATAGCTCCAAGTAAGGTTACCGATGAACGAAGACGAAAGAGGGGATGCCATCCGAGACATCCCCAAGCTTAGGCTCTTGGTTGTCCTTTAATATTACCTTTGGGGTGCCCTGGGAATCCCCAAACTTAGGCTCTTGACACTCCTTATTCCATAGTCCATCGAATCTTTACCCAAAACTTGAAAACTTCACAACACAAAACTCAACAGAAAACTCGTAAGCTCCATTAGTATAAGAAAATAAAATCACCACTTAGGTACTATTGTGAAATCATTCTAAATTCATATTGGTGTTATATCTACTATGTTCCAACTTCTCTATGGTTCATACCCTCCGATACTACTCACAGATTCATCAAAATAAGCAAACAACACATAGAAAACAGAATCTGTCAAAAATAGAATAGTCTGTAGTAATCTGTAACTCTTGAATACTTCTGTAACTCCAAAAATCCATCCAAATTAGGAAAACCGGAGAAATTTGTGTACCAATCCATAGCAAAAAGAATCAGATCAAAAGCCTGTTTCTGTGAATTAGTAAAATTAATTTACTGGGCACAAAAGTTTATGATTTTCAGCAGGATCAACACAACTATCACAATAAGCTATCCCAAAGGTCTTACTTGGCACTTTATTGAAACAAAAGGTATAAAACATGATTACTACATTAGGTTAATCATGTTAACACACAAATACAGTAGGGTAAATATTGAGTTGTCTCCCAACAAGCGCTTTTCTTTAATGCCTTTTTAGCTAGGCATGATGATTTCAATGATGCTCACATAAAAGATAAGAATTGAAACACGAAGAGAGCATCATGAAGAATATGAGTAGCACATTTAAGTCTAACCCTCTTCCTATGCCTAGGGATTTTATGAGCAAACAACTTATGGGAACAAGAATCAACTAGCATAGGAAAGCAAAACAAGCATAGCTTCAAGATTTGCAACACATAGAGAGGAAACTTGATATTATTGCAATTCCTACAAGCATATATTCCTCCCTCATAATAATTTTCAGTAGCATCATGAATGAATTCAACAATATAACCATCACATAAAGCATTCTTTTCATGAGCCACAAGCATAGAAATTTTATTATCCCCCACATAAGCAAACTTCTTCTCATGAATAGTAGTGGAAGCAAACTCAATAAAATAACTATCATGTGAGGCATAATCCAATTGAAAATTAAAATCAAGATGACAAGTTTCATGGTTATCATTATTCTTTATAGCATACATGTCATCACAATAACCATCATATATAGGAACATTGTTCTCATAATCAATTGAACCTCTTCAGAAATAGTGGATTCATCACTAAATAAAGTCATGACCTCTCCAAATCCACTTTCATAGATATAATCATCATAAATAGGATGCATGCTTTCATCATAAGAAATATTCTCATCAAAACTTGGGGGACAAAAAATATCATCTTCATCAAACATAGCATCCCCAAGCTTGTGGCTTTGCATATCATTAGCATCATGGATATTCAAGGAATTCCAACTAACAACACTGCAATCATGCTCATCATTCAAAAATTTAATGCCAAACATTTTAATGCATTCTTCCTCTAGCAATTGAGCACAATTATCGGAATCCTTATTTTCACGAAAGATATTAAACATATGAAGCATATGAGGCACCCTCAATTCCATTTTTTGTAGTTTTCTTTTATAAAATAAACTAGTGATAAAACAAGAAACTAAAAGATTCGATTGTAAGATCTAAAGATATACCTTCAAGAACTAACCTTCCCAGCAATGGCGCCAGAAAAGAGCTTGATGTCTACTATGCAACCTTCTTCTTGTAGACGTTGTTGGGCCTCCAAGTGCAGAGGTTTGTAGGACAGTAGCAAATTTCCCTCAAGTGGATGACCTAAGGTTTATCAATCCGTGGGAGGCGTGGTACGAAGATGGTCTCTCTTAAAAAACCCTGCAACCAAATAACAAAGAGTCTCTTATGTCCCCAACACACCCAATACAACGGTAAATTGTATAGGTGCACTAGTTCGGCGAAGAGATGGTGATACAAGTGCAATATGGATAGTAGATATAGGTTTTTGTAACCTGAAAATATAAAAACAGCAAGGTAGCAAGTAACAAAAGTGAGCAAAAACGGTATTGCAATGCTTCGAAACAAAGCCTAGGGTTCATACTTTCACTAGTGCAAGTTCTCTCGACAATCATAACATAGTTAGATCATATAAAAATTCCTCAATATGCAACAAAGAGTCACTCCAAAGTCACTAATAGCGGAGAACAAACGAAGAGATTATTGTAGGGTACGAAACCACCTCAAAGTTATTCTTTCCCATCAATTCATTGCGCTATTCCTGTAAGTGTCACAAACAGCCCTAGAGTTCGTAGTAAAATAACACCTTAAGACACACATCAACCAAAACCCTAATGTCAACTAGACACTCCAATGTCACCACAAGTATATGTGGCTATGATTATACGATATGCATCACGCAATCTCACATTCATCTATTCAAACCAACACAAAGAACTTCAAAGAGTGCCCCAAAGCTTCTACCAGAGAGTCAAGACGAAAACGTGTGCCAACCCCTATGCATAAGTTCACAAGGTCACCGAACCCGCAAGTTGATCACCAAAACATACATCAAGTGAATCAATAGAATACCCCATTGTCACCACGGGTATCCCACGCAAGACATACATCAAGTGTTCTCAAATCCTTAAAGACTCAATCCAATAAGATAACTTCAAAGGGAAAACTCAATCCATTACAAGAAGGTAGAGGGGGAGAACCATCATAAGATCCAACTATAATAGCAAAGCTCATGGTACATGTCGTGGTGGGCGCATGGCAGATGCCATGGGATGGCTAAAGAGAGGAGGAGGCTCGAGGGCACTGGTGGGCTCCATAGGCGGGGTTGTCATGAGCGAGCGCGGGACGCAAGACATACCCAGGTTCGGGGTTCTTCAGAGAGATAACACCCCTAGTCTTGCCGAGTGTAGTTTGATGTCCAACAGGACAAGGTTGCTCCTAGAGCTGTATGGAGGAGGAAGGAAGGCTAACCAAGGCTTTGGCTGCTCCTTCTCCCCGGGTGGACGCTACTGTTTGGTGGCTAGTTCCTCTATGCTTTCCTGCTTGCTTACTTCTCTACCTTCTTTCGTATGCGTGGGCTCCTAGGGGGTTTTATAGGCCAACCCCCCAGGGATACAATGGTAATGTTACAAGTTGGTGGGTCTGGGTCGTCGACGTCCGGGGACCCGGGCTGGGGCCCGCTAGGGGCCTATGGTTTGCTGAGTTCCCTTAGGTGCGGCCCCCGCATGCCTAGGGGGACTATGCGTCGTCTTATCGATTGTCAGGTCATGGCCGAGTCGAGTCGTGTACAGTGGCACTCCGTCAGGTTGCCGCTTGCTGTCGTCAGCGGTGATGATGGGGGCACTATAGCCACACCGTCTTCAGATGAGTGGTCCTTCGCAGTTTCCCCCTTAAGCAAGGCGGATTTTGCAAGCGCCGGTCCGGCAACACCCACTGGTACGGGAGCTGTAGAGGCGCTCTTGCCTCATCGGTGAGATGGCCGGTCTTCAAGACCCCAATCGCATGGGGACGGCGCGCCTGACGGTGGAGCAGATTGTGCGTCGAGTGAACGACATCTGCAAGGCCAACCTTGGGGAGGACTGGCGGTTCGGCAAGGTGCCATACAGCGAGTCGAATTCGGCGCCACTAGTCAGTGTTTGGTCTCCTTACTTTGCTGCTGCGCATCTCCTTGTTCGCCCTGACGCGACGTGGGAGGTCCTTCTGAATGCCATCCGGCATCCTTACGCCCAGGCTCCATCACAGGTGGTGTGGGCGGCGTCGGAGGAGCCCACGGCCCACGGCGGGGAGGAGGAGGCCGAGGTCGACGCCGGTGCTGGGCGTCGCGCGGGTAAGTCTTGTCCCTTCCTTTGTGTTTCTCGATTTGTCGATCGCGACACAGCACGGGCGATGCTAACGCCAGTTGTTGGTGTAGTGGCGCTGGGTGGGGGAGGCGGCGACAAGGGCGGAACTGGGTCGTCGCGTGGGGCGGCGCCGAGCCGCCCGCATGGGAAGCCCTAGGCCCCGAAGCGCGTCGCGGACCCGTCCGGGAGCGGGAGGCCGACCAAGAGGAAGCGTGGCGCCGGGCATGGGAGGCCGGCCCCCATCCCGGTCCTGACAGGGTGAGTTTCTTCTCCTGTGCTCGTCCGAATGGTCAAGCCGGCTTTGCTTTTGCTCATTCTGTCTTCTTTTTCTGGTCGCCGATCGCGCTGGCGAGGGCGACGGCGAATGCCGCGGCCGCAGAGGAGGCCGCGTTCCATAGGAGCTGGTCTGACCCCGTCGACCAGGTCGAGGAGGAGGAGCGGGCCGACCCGGACCTCGGCCTAGACCCGACCGACGCCGAGGGCCTGGCCTGGCGGGACAGGAATAGGGCCGAGGCGGAGTTGGAGGCGGCATCGGTCCGGGCTTGGACAGACGCTGCGGTAGCATGGGCGCGAGCCGACGAGGAGCCGGCATGGCGCGAGATGTAGGAGGGATCGATGGTGGCGGCGACGGTCTTCGAGCCGTCGTCGGTGGGGGAGCGCGGCCATGGAGGCCGGGCTGAGGTGGTGATCGTCGACCAGGAGGTCATGGAGGTGGAGGACGACACCCCGCTGTGGGTCGACGCTGTCGAGCGGGCGAGGGCCGATGGAGGCGGCGACGGCACCGTCTTGGAGGAGGCGCCGCGGGCGGCGGCGCGAGGGGCGTCGCCGGTGTTGGAGGAGGCACCGTGGGTGGAGGTGCCGCAGGCCACCCTGGCTGCTGGGCCGGTGGTGGTGCAGTAGGCTGTCCTGGCGTCCGGGTCATCGATGGCGCTGGAGAGGGCGTCGGAGGAGGTGCTGGTCGCGTCGGGAGCGGCCAGTGGGGAGCATGCTCTGGTGCCCCGGCAGGGAGGGCGTCGGGCCGGCGCGCCGCAGCCGGCACAGAGCGGGAGCGCCATGGTCTTCAGACCTCAGACCCAGGAGAAGGCGGTGATGGACGCCGTCAGCCGCCATCTGCACGGCCGGACGGACCGGCTCGAGGCCTTCGCCCAGGCCGAGGTGGAGCGGACGCGGGACCTGGAGTGCGCCATGCTGTTAAGCTTCTTCTGCAACTTCTTCTTTGTGGGGGCGCGCCAGCGCGTCCACTGGGTGTAGCCCCCGAGGTTCAGACCAACTATGTAGTAGTTGGGTCAAATCTTTAGAATGTCGTCCTTGTTCTGATTACTGCCTTCTTCAGCAACTCGACGCCTACCGGGTCGGCGCCTTCAACCGCCTCCTGGGCGAATGCCGGGAGCTCAAGGAGCAGCTCGCCGCTAAGGAGGAGGAGCTCCGCGTTGCCGCAGGTATCTTCATGCTCTTTTCTAGTGGGGGCGCGCTAGCGCACCCACTGGGTGTAGCCCCCGAGATTCGGGCCAACTGTGTAACAGTTGGGCCAAATCTTAAGTCCTGCTTTTTTTCCTTTGCTGAATCTTCCTTTTTGAAGCCAAGGTGTTGTCTCGGCAGACCTGGCTGCTCCGGGCTGGTCATCACTATGACCGGCTTTTTGCCGACACTGGCCGTCTTGGCGCCGAGGTGGCGCAGGCGAGGACGGAGGCGGCAGTGGCCCGACGGTCGTTTGACGGGGCCCACCAGTTGCGGGAGCAGCTAGTGGGCCATAAGAGCCACCTCGAGGCCGAGGTGGAGCTCCTTAAGGCGGAGGCCACCAAGGTGGTGGAGGCGCAGCAGGCCTTGGTCGAAGCGGACCAGCAGCGCGGCAGGCTGGCCGACGACAAGGGCCGGATCCAGGCCGAGGTGGAGCACCTGAGGGAGCAGGCTGCCATGGTAGAGGGGGCCCGTCAGGATGAGGCCCGTCGCCGCAAGGCGGCCGAGAAGGCGACCGATGACAAGGACACCAAGTTGAAGGCGGCCCTTGCCAAGGCGGCCAACTTGGAGAAGGCACTCTAGGAGCGTGACCGCACCATTGACCGGGAGCAGCGCGGTACATTGCTTGAAGCGCAGCTCCTGGAAGAGTCCTTCTGCATTAAGTGCTTTTCTTGTGTTTCGCCGGGTCGGGATCCGCCTTTTTGTCCTTGTTGTCCTCTTTCCTGACATGCTTAGTTTTCTGGCAGGGGCCTTCCCGGAGACACATCGGCTCACGGATGAGGCCGTCCGCTTCCAGCGCGACCCGGCGGGAGTCGTCGGATCCGGGACGGACCCGCAGGTGGCGTGGACCTTCCCAGAAATCATGACCGCCCGCCGAGGCCCGCCTGCGGGTTCTGGGGGAGCAGATGGGGCGGCTGTCCCAGGCCGGCACAGCGATGACGACGACCCTTTGGCCGGGCTCCGTCGAGTCGAATAGCTTCACGCGGCTGGCGCGTTGGCTGGAGATGGGACCAGACCGGCTTCATGAGGGGCGCGTCTCCGCCGCCCGTGCCGGTGCTGAGATGGCGCTCCGGTTCGCGCTGTCTTAGTATCCGGATCTGCAGCTGGACGCGCTGATGGGCCAGCGGGCCGGCTCGGAGCAGCTGTTGCGGGAGCAAGTCGGCCGGATTGCCTCCCGGGCCAGCTACATTGCCGAATTCGCCTTCCATGATGAGTTCCTCCCAGAGCGGGCGGAGGACGGCGGGGTCGTGGCCGGCGGGGTCGTGGCCGGCGACGACTACGACCTGCTTCTTCATGACCCAGAGGGGTGCTCCGAGGAGACAGGTGTCTATCGCGACGGGGGTGGCGAGGAGGACGCTGGTACCTCGCTAGACCCGAAGGCCGCCAGGGGAGAGCCGTCGACGTTGTGACGCGGTGCTGGAGATGCCTGAGATGTCTTAGTAAGATTTTTTAGGTAGCAGGTCCACCCACCCACTGGGGGTTCAGGGTGTAATGAACTCGGGCCGTGGGCCTTTGAATATTTATGTGTATATGTCATGAATGTTTCCACTCTTGCTTTTCGTTTTTTGGACCGATTTCTTGCACTTTTCCCATCTCAAACTTCCCCGCCCCGCGAGTCAGACGGCCGAGGCTCCGGTCCATGACAAGTAGTTCGGTTCTTCAAGAGGAGCACGCAGTACTTTGGGTTTTTCAAAACGTTGAGCGCGAGCGAAACACCCACTGGGCCAGTTGGCGGCAACCCGGCGGAGCCGGTTGGCGAGCAGCCGGTCGTGCGGCTGTTTACTTTTATTTTCTCACTGACGGGCCGGATTGGTCAACCCGGCAGCCTTTGACTTGGCGTTTGAAGCGTGAAGGAGCTCTGGCCCGTTGTGCTTGCCAGCCGACAGCCAAAGCCGGGTCTGTGGCCTAGGGCAAAGTGGGGGACTGCGGCGTCCTTAGTGCATCAGGAATCACCAAGTAAGGCGGCGGGGTGGCGATCAAGCCGGCCAGCCCCCGAGCCCCCGGGTCGAGCGTGTCGGACCGGTGGCCGGGTTCAGGAGCATAGTGATGCAAAAAAGTAGGGACACAATAAATTGGTCGACAAAAGGCAGCCCCCGAGTCTCGTTCTGGGCCCCCATAGTTTCATGCGTTTACAAAAGGCGACGATACGTACACTCATGCGGCTAACTGTAAAACGGGCGAAGGAGTTCCGCGTTCCACGGCCGGGACGTTTCTTCACCGGCGGTGTCTCTCTTGCGCTTGTTTGACTTGCGCGCGTCGATGAGGTAGTAGGTGTTGCGATCGCGCAAGGCCCTGCTCAGGATGAATGAGCCCTCCCATGGAGGGGATAGCTTGTGCTGGCCGGCTTGCTCTTGGACGAGTCGGAGGACGAGGTCACCCTCGCGGAACGCGAGGGGCTTGATCTTCTTGCTGTGGTAGTGCCTCAGGCCTTGCTGGTAGATGGCCGAACGGCTGAGCGCCAGGAGGCGGGCTTCTTCGAGTAGGTCGACGCCGTCTTCGCGGGCTTCTATGGCTCCAGCTTCGGTGTACATCGCGACACGCGGCGAGTCGAACTCGACGTCGGTCGGGATGATGGCTTCGGCTCCATAGACGAGGAAGAACAGGGTGAACCCGGTCGACCGATTCCGCATGGTTCGAAGACTCCAGAGAACGGCCGGCAACTCGTCGAGCCAGCTGCCGGGTGAGCGGATGAGTGGCTCGATGAGTCGCGGCTTGATGCCGGATAGGATGAGGACGTTCGCCCGCTCGACCTGCCCGTTGGACTGCGGGTGTGCAACGGAGGCCAGATCGAGGCGTATGCCAGAGACGGAGCAGTATTTCTCGAGTGCACCCTTGGCGAAGTTGGTTCCACTACAAAAAAAAAGACACATCCGTGACATTTTGGGCTGAACGAATTTTTTTCTGTCATACATATGACACTTCTATGACGATAATTGTGACAAAACCCGGTATCATCATAGATGTGGTGGGCTCCTACTTCTATGACAAAAAATCATGACAGAAAATGGGCTTTTCGTCCTGGGCGGGCCGGAGACGCAGCTGCATGACATTCTTTGGGCCGTCGATGACGGAAAAAACCGTGGTAGAAGCGAGGGGGAGGAAAATTTCGGGGAGTTCCCGGTTACGGTGGGAGGTTGGGGGCCGAGCGATGCGCGTTTCTCTCATAAGGTACGCGCGTGTGTGCGAGGCGTTGGCTCTAACTGAACCCTAGCGAGGCGTTGGACTCTAACTGAACCCGAGCAATTGCACTGCAGGCTACACGTTACTGAACCCGAGCGATCGATCGATGGCTGTTAACTGAACTCGATCGAGCGATTCCTTCGTACTGCTGCTAACTGAAGCCGATCGATGCTGCCTCTCTAGATGAACAGTGA
>NC_041385.1:832376806-832380435 GCF_002162155.2 Triticum dicoccoides
TCTGGATGAACAGGACCCCAATCGATCGAGCCAGTTGGGGCTGGATGAACAGGACCCCGTGGAGGGCTGGATGAACATGACGACCCCGTGGAGGGCTGGATGAACAGTAGACGGTGGAGGGGTGGATGAACAGTAGCCCGTGGAGGGGTGGTTGAACAGGAGCCCGTGGAGAGGGGTGGTTGAACAATAGCCGGTGGAGTAGCATGCGGTGGAGGCTGGATGAACAGGAGCCCCGTGGATGAATAGTCGCAGGTGGAGGCTAGAGGAGGTCGACGGTGGATGAACAGTAGCCCGTGGATGCTGGAGGAGGTCGACGGTGGAGATGAACAGTATCCCATGGAGTCCCGTTTTGCGGTACGCCACACCCGTCCCGATGAACAGGACCCCCGTTTCGACCGTAGCGCTCCAACACAAGTCCGTTTCGTCCGTTTTGCGGTACACCACACCCCTCCCGATCAACAGGACCCCCGTTTTGACCGTAGGAGGTCCGTTTCCTCCGTTTTGCGGTACGGCAGACCCCTCCCGATCAACAGGACCCCGTTCTGAACGTAGGAGGTCACTACTAGGAAAAACCCTAGCAGTAGCGCTGGTTTTGTGCTTACTAGTAGCGCGGGTAGGCGCGCTACTAATAAGGCACTACAGCTATTGCTTAGCAGTAGCGCGTGCCGGCGCGCGCTACTGCTAGGACGAATAGCTGTAGCATTTGTTCATCCCCACGCTACTGCTAATGAAACTAGTGGCAGCGCGTTTTCTGTCCATCGCTACTAGTATTCATTTTTTTTAGTGTATTTATGCGGTTTTCTCTCCATCGTACAAATATTGGTACAATACCAGTTATGAGGTTTACATCATTATGTCCAGTGTGTCAAATGAAGGTGGATTAGGTTCAAGTGGAGGCAATATGTGGTGCATGTCAAAAGTATACTACTAATCCAAACTTGATCTAGTTTGGACTAGTAGTACTTTCGATGTGCACCACATGTTGCCTCCACTTGAATCTAATCCACGAGCACAAGCTACTTAATCATCATCATAGTAATTACCACCAACATTATTTATTTAATCACCACTAACACTAGCTAATAATAATCATCATAGTCATTACCACCAACACTAGTTATTTTATCATCATAGTAAATGTGTAGCACATCATCATCCTCAAACTCATTTCTAGCTAGCTAATCACCCCTGCTGCTCTCTCTTAGGTAAAATAACATAAAACATGTGTAGCTCTCCTTCTTGATCAAGTTGGAGCATGCAGATGAACCTGTCTCCTAATCATGGGATGCGCTTCTGTTTGTTGCCCCCTAGTACTTCTCTGCGCTCCCCCATCACATATTTGGTCCAGTCTTGCACTATTAAGCATCCGTCGCTAATCTTGAATGCACTACAGTAATCTGTAGGATATCTTGGCCGTAAGCTAATAATACTCATGGTACCTTTAGTCTCGATCCCATAAGGCACAACATTCATCAGGACTCCCTGTTGAAGAACATCGTATGGTAACATACTTAGCAATGAAGTTTAGCTTCAAAAATAATGTATGGAAAAGATGCACTAAGGACAAATATTAAAAATCTTACCATCCTTCCTAAATAGATGTGATCGTAGTTCAGTACGAACACTATTGGTCACATGTTTTCAGTACTAACATTTCTAAATCCAGGAAGAAATTTGTCTTGGCAGTATCAAGATCCGCAAGCCATCAAACATAATGACTGAGCTCCTCGCAGTTGAGTTCAGCCCCGGCACAGTATACGGTCCTGTCTACCAAGCGCTGGACATGTTTTCTTGCACCGAAATAAACTATCAATAGAAATTAATTGTCAACTATTTTTGAATAAACAATATCAAAGACATAAATATGGTTGATAAACTCACATTTTGGTATAACTGGAGGCGTCTGCACATCGACCCAGATGTTGGTATTACCTTCAATATCATCTTCCGGACGAATATCAAAGGTGATAACCATATCAGGCTCAAATGCATAAGTCTTGCATAGTGCTCGCCATGTTTTGCATCCAAAATAGGTGTAGTCGTCTGAATTGTATACTTTTGTGTGGAAAATATAACCATGCTCGGTCTTCAAGTAAAATTTCTTTACCTCCATAGTACGACTGCAACCTATCTTATCCAATACAAAAATCTTGCATGGCAAGGGATACGTTAGTAGAATAGTAAAAACAAATTATAAGTTGAAGCAAATGAAGCATATGTCATGCTTAATTATGAAAAAAGACTTGTCGTTGTGACTTACTGTATACACTTCGAAGTTCTCGTCAAGCTTGATGCTGAAGCGCCTATCATCATCTAGGAAGATTCCGTCGCACAGGCCGCGCTCGTCTTCGCAGTATTTGCAAATACCGAAATCCTTTTCGTCGTCAGACATTTCCTATGTTCATCGTTAAAACATTAATTGAAAATTGATCGAAGACAAGTACCAGGATAATCAACACACAAATCCGGGGCACTCGATATTTCCTACATATTCTGGCACAAGTCATGCCAAAATTCACAGAAAAATCCGGCATGACCTTTGCTAAAATAGGACATATCGAGCGCCTGAAATTTGCCGGAACGGAAATGAATCAACACTCCGGCAAAACATAGGCCACTCGGAGGTGTAACCTGCAAACATGACCGGCCACTTGGGCAAGCACATATCATATTTGAGCAACACAAGATATACATTTCAAAATATCTTATAGGACTCAAATTAGCATGCATTGAATAAGAAAAAGTAAATCATCTCATGCGTGTTTGTACATCGTCGAATATTATCTCTAATACATCCCAAATAGTGTCATACATATAACATCACTAATACAACTAAAACCCTAGCACACGACGGGTATCGGCGCGGGCGGTGGACACCCACAGAGAAGGAACCATCACGGGATCATAGCTCCAGTGAGATCCCTGGAGAACCTGCCAGGTATTGGAGAACCTGTGCTCCAACGCAAACAAGTAGCGACGGACGTGCGCGTCCTCCTCACTGACACGGTGACGCACCACCTCTGCGGGGTCCTCGAGCCTCTGGACCATCACTGGCCCACGCGACCGCCACCAAAGAAGGTTCGGGTCAACGACAGGCTGGCTCCTCACCAACCTGCGCCCCCCGGTAGGTAGCGCCTCCCAGTACCACCCCGGCGGAGTCCAGTCCCGGACATGGCCCATCTAGTCAAGCAGGTGTCGTCCTCCACCGACTCGATGACGAGGATGCGGGATAGGCATTGTCCAAGTCAATGTGGGAAAAATTGCTTTAACTAAAAAAATAGCAACAAGTTCTTACTAACATGTTCTATTAATTCAATTAGTTCTTAGTGAAAATAAACTTACTATAAATAAAAATAAACTAGTACCTAGCTAATTAGTACCTAGTTCTTACTAACTAATTAGTACCTAGGAACTACTGCTAAGGGTTCATACTGACTAACTAACTAACACTAAATTAACTAACTAACACTAAAAATAGCCTAGGGTTCATACTAACTAGCACTAAATAGCTAGGGTTATACTAAGCAAATTAACAAGAGGGATTGGAAGGGGAGAGTGCTTACAGAGGGCGGGGAGAGAGATGGGGTCGGGGGAGACGGCGACGAGGCGGGTCGGGGAAGACGGCGGCG
>NC_041385.1:832380856-832428170 GCF_002162155.2 Triticum dicoccoides
GGGGGAGACGGCCGCGAGGCGGGGTTGAGGGAGACGGCAGTGAGACGGCGGCGAGGCAGAGGCGACAAGGGGGAGAAGAGAGAGTGGTGAATTGGGGGAGGAAGAGGAGGGAATCAGGCCGCGCGGGGGGTTAGGTGAGAATAGACATAACAGCAGCGCGCGAGGGGAAAACGCGCTGCTGCTAAAATCGGTAGTAGTAGCGCCGTTTCTAGAAGGGCGCTACTACTATATCTAGCACGTCGGGAACGGTGTGGCAATTATAGTAGTAGCGCGTTCAGTCCCTGCCGCGCTACTGCTAAGGGGTTAACAGTAGCGCGGTTTTGGTAGACGCGCTACTGCTAAGTAGCAGTAGCGCCTCATTTTAACAAGCACTGTTGGTAAGATTCTGTGTATAAGGTTTTCCCTAGTAGTGGGTCTGTTTCCTCCGTTCTACGGTACGCCAGGCCTCGTTTCCATCGCCTGTTTTGTCCAAGCCCTCCCGATGAACACGACCACGCATTCCGTTCCGACCCAGCCGGTTGGCTCCCACGCGTTCCATTGCCTCCCGATGAACATGATGCATTCCGTTGCCTCCCCATGAACACGATGCATTCCGTTGCCTCCCTATGAACACGACGCATTACGTTGCCTCCCCATGAACACGACGATGACGCTGTTTCTCCTTTCCGACCCAGCCATGTACACGTGCCCTCGCCGTACATATGCGCGAGTAGACGTTCGAGGCCCCACCCGTATGTACACATACGTGGCTGTATTTTCTTTCTTGCACCCTGGCCGATGTTCGTACTTGTACATGCTACGTGCGCGCCTCTACTACGACACGTACGCGCCTCTACTACGACACGTGCGCGCCTCTACATCAACCAGTATATATGTACGTACACGTTCACGACTAGAATGACAATGCTATGTACGCTTCGACCAGGTGGGTCCCAACTGTCACGCACTTCCTTGCGTGCGAAGATGTAGCTAGTGGGTCCCAGCAGTCAGGGGGCGAATCGTTTTTTTTGCCCGGACGCACTTTCTTCTGTGCGAAGATTTAGCCGGTGGGTCCCAACAGTTAGGAGGGCGAATCAGTTTTTTTGCCCGGACGCACTTCCTTGCATGCGAAGGTGTAGCTGATGGGTCCGAGCAGTCAGGGGGGCGAATCGTTTTTTTGTCCGGACGCACTACTTTGCGTGCGAAGATGAAGCTGGTGGGTCCCAGCAGTCAGGGGGAAACTTTTTTTCCGCGAAATACAGTGGCCCGTCCGGTGGGTCCCAGCTGTCAGGTGGAGGAATCATTATTTTCCGCGTAATAAGGAGGCACTTCCTTGATGTGGCCATGGACCCAGCTGTCAGCCTCTCCACGTACAGTCCACGTCCGATGGAAGTCATTCCTTGACCACGTTGACCAGGCCGCGCCGAGAGCACCACGGTGGTGGACGACTGCGAGGCCTAGGAAGGGGACGACGCGGAGCCGGGGAAGACGCGGCAGTGGAAGCCCGCGTGGAGAGGAGTACGAGGGTTCACTGGTTCGGCTGCGGTGTGAGGCTGCCGTCGCTGTAGGGCCTGGCCAGCAGTGGGAATAGTAGGGGGCGGTGAGGCCTCCGCGACAGCACATCCGGCCACGGGAGGCAGGAGCATGCGACACGTTCGGCGCTGCTTTGGGCGGCTGGAGCAAGAAGACCAGAGGTTGAAGAAGCACTACGACCGTTGGATGGACATTGTACGGTCACTGGAGTTAGAGTCGTTTATATTGATTAAGTTGACAAAGCCCTCCATCCCCGTCAACTTAGTAGGCCCACAAGTCAACCTCCCAACAAGGTGGGTCCCAGCTAGCAGGGGGGTATTCATTTTTTTGTGCGTAATAAGGAGGCACTTCCGGTGGGTCCGAGCTGACAACAGGGGGAACATTTTTTTCACGAAATACGGTGGCCCGTCGGGTGGGTCCCAGCAGTCAGGGGCAAACATTTTTTTGCGAAATACTGGTGGCCCATCCGGTGGGTCCCTGCTGTCAGGTGGAGGAATAATTATTTTCCGCGTAATAAGGAGGCACTTCCTTGCAGCTGCCGTGAACCCAGCTGTCAGCCTCTCCACGTACAGTATTCTTCCAATGGAATTCGGTCGTTGACCACATTGACCACGCCGCGCCGAGAGCACCACGGCAGTGGACGACGGCGAGGCCTAGGAAGGGGACGACGTGGAGCCGCGGAAGACGCAACGGTGGATGCCCACGCGGAGAGGAGTACGAGGGTTCCTGGTTCGGCTGCGCTGCCGTCGCCGCAGAATAACAGGGGGTGTGGGTGAGTGGAGTGGAGGGATGGCCTGGCCAGCGGTGGGAGTAGTATGGGGGCGGCGAGGCCTCTGCGGTAGCACAGCCGGCCACGGGGAGGAGGGAGCAGGCAGTCCCGCCGGCGCTTGTTTGAGCGGCTGGAGCAGGAAGAGCAGAGATTGAAGAAGCACGACGGCCGTTGGATGGACATCCAACAGTATACATGCCATTTGTGGAAAGCCTCAAATCTGTGGAAAACAGCATACAGCCCATCTTCCATTATTTCAAATAATTTACAGCCCATTTGCTAATTCTTACAGGTTTTCTTGAAGCCCATATTCTTTTTGTTAACATTACAGCCCATATTGTGGCCACGGTTAAAAAATTATACGGAATTTTGTATATGTCGGTGCGGTCTGAACTGTTTTTAATCCCGAAATTTTGAGTCACATTCAGACTGATTTTAAAAATAAATGTATATCAATATAAAATCCAATAAATTGTCCACGCATAAAAATCAATGCAATTTAAAATCTTGAAATGAAAAATATATATTTGAAACTAATTGTCGGTTTGATGTGTTTTAAAAATGTACAACTCATTTCTCATTACTGATAGGCCATTTTCTCGGCCAACCGAATGAAGCTCTCCTCGTCTTGAAAGATTTGCAGCCCAACAGGCCTGATAAAGCGACTTATTTGACAAATCACAAAAAAAACGGGCTAGCCATTTTCAGAAAAAAAACTACTGGGCTGGTCTGTGGTAAACATAAAAGAAAAAGGCTGTCTAGACAGGCCGGAGTGTCCCGCACAGCCCAGTTGACAACCTGCTTCTGTCTCAAAAACAAATTAGATAAATGCCACTCCAATTATGGCGATTCATAAAAATGCCATTGCAATTTCCAGACTTTAAAAAATGCCACTGCAATTTTTGCAAACTTTAAAAAACGCCACTACAGTTTGCAAACTTTGAAAAACGCCACTCCATACTTTGAAAAATGCCACTAGAAATGGCATGAAATGGCATTTTTCAAAGTTTGGAAATTGCAGTGCCATTTCTCGGATACACCAGATTTGGAGTGACATTTATCAAATTAATCCAAAACAAAAATAACTGGGCGAACTGCTGGGTCCCTGGTGTCAGCCGCTCGTTGTGCAATTCTCTCGTTTATTGACTACGTTGACAATGGCAACCCAGATGTCAGAAATCCACTAGGAGGAGCCATTTTTTATTGGCTTGAAATAAGGAGGCACTTGCTTGCGTACTGCCATGACATTGGCGGGTCCCTGCTGTCATCCTCTCCACGTACAATCATCTCCTGATTGTGTACGCGTCAACTTGCTAGGCCCACAAGTCAGCCTCTTAACCCGTGGAGGACAAATACAACCCATTTAAAAAAATAACAACCCATTCCATACGCTCAAACGAAAAGTTCAACATTCAGAGCAAAGTAACAGGTCTGATCCACATATAGAGTACTGAACTTCCACGTTGACAACCATCATAGCCAAGTTAACTATCTACTCCCACTAATACTCTAGTAGCGTACAAGTACTAACTTACTCTTAGCTAACTAGATGATGCCGGCCACCATCTGTGGTACACACTAAACGCTGGCACCGGCATCCTGCGCCTCGCCTCAGACTTGCAAGAGGTGCGATAGGGCGTGTTGCTCGCGCGCGTTAGCCCTTTCCATGCCGGCGTGGTCCACCGAAGCTTCGGCTTCCAAGCGCGAAACCCACTTGACGAGCTAGTAGTAAAAATTGGCGTCGCGAACGCGTGCGTGCCCGACAGCCTCCAGGGCTATTTGCCGGGCGCCGGCCTCCACGTAGTCGGCCCAGTTGCGGGCGCTCTGCTCGCGACTCAGAGCGTCGGTGCGCTGCTGCTCCATGTCCCGCTGGCGGCGCAAATCGGTGATACGCTGCTCCTCCGCCAGGCGGTCGCGCTCCAACAACTCCTGCTCCTCCACCATGCGGTCACGCTCCAACAACTCCTTGATCTCCGCATTGCCATCTAAAGACAGATAGAATGCCTCCTCCCTCCGTCTGCCTTCCGGTGAAAAACCGAACACTAGTTCCGGCGGTGACCGCCTCTGGCGTCGCCTACCGCGGACGGGCGGGGGCATGGCGGACGTGGCGAGCGACGTCGGGCTGGTGGGGGCTTATAAGGATATGGCGAGTTGGGTCACGGTGGCACCAGAGAAGGCCGGGAAACAGTACTTATAGGGGGAAGGTAGCGCGACGGTCATCGGAATTCAATGCATAATGGCTTAGCGCGCCAGCTTGCAGTGGAAAACTAGAAAAACTGAAATTATGACTGTGCCGTCCCGTCCCGTCTGGGTCGCACGCCGGCATGGCGGTCAAACGAGTGCACTCGAATCATCTCCCTCCTTGTCAATAATGATTCCACGGATTTAAAAAGCCCGAAACAATTAAAGCGTATCTTTTTTCGCATCAGTTAGCTGCCTTAATTACAACTCGTTGCATGCAGACACTCAGAAACGCTCGCAGGCAGTACGCGAAGCAGCATGCAACGAGTCACAGCCGAGGGCACGCATGCAGCCACTTAAATCACTGGAATTAATTAGGCCTAAACTTCTGCATGCCGTTAATTATTGCCATGCCTTGGTCTTGCTGCTTTGCTCACGGGACTAATGAACCCGGACAGAGGGAGTACCTTGGTTGGTGAGAGGTTTGAATTAAGCCCTGCAAACCGGAAAGGAGGTACTAGTACGTGCGTGATCCGCTATTTATTCGTGTAGGATCGAGTAGGTCGTTTCTTGAATTGAGCCCTGCAAACCAGAAAGGAGGTAGTACGTGCGTGATCCGCTATTTATCCGTGTAGGATCGATAGTGTAGTTTGTCAGTTTCTTCAGAGGTTGGCATTTTTATAGGATCGATAGTGTAGTTTGTCAGTTTCTTCACAGGTAGGCATTTTTATTCAAAAAACTGCCACTTTGCATCTTGCGTCGCAAATAAAACTGTCAGGAGTGCATTTGTAGGCTAGCTAGTGATCTATCAGTAACTTGTAAACGCTGAGCAAATAGAAATAAGTAACTGTTAATACATCTCAATGATTCACAGATCATATACAAACATGTAGCTCCAAAAGCAAAGATCAACCACTTCGGATCTTGCGTCGCAACTAAAAATAACTAGTACGATTCCCATACATAAGATCAACATGTTAATGCATCTCAATAATTCACATCATATACAAATATGTAGCTCCAAAAGCAAAGATCTAGAAAAAACACCTGTTCTTCCTACTAACATGGATGCTTCTCTTGGCCAACATTCAGTACAGACGGAAAGACAGATTTGTTTGTGAAGTCTACAATTCCTCTTGCAAACATAAGTGGTTTCACCAACAGCTGGAACCATGAGAATGAACCACACATGATGGAGGAACATCCACTGCAATATGATTTGGTCTTCTCTCGATCACACCGCGAGACTATTTTCGGAATACAAACTTTAACTTAGGCAAAATGATGCCCATTGTATAATCAGACGAAAGCAATGAAGCACCTAGTGTTGGCCAGTAAATAGTACAGTACTACTTTTCTACAGTCCATGAAGTGACTATCCAATCTTTGTGTCTATTTTCAAATGGCACTGCATGCAGTGACTATACTATTCTCTTGTGCAGTTCTACCAAAATTGAGGATATTTTGTTTGTTTGCCAAATAGTAACGAGCTGACATCTCTGTCTGCACAAATATCAAGCAGCTAGTAAACATATACCACACCATGTATTTTCGGTTTAAACATGTTTCTTCCACTTAGCATCTGTCATGTTCTGCACTGGACAATCTGATACAGTTATGTTTTGCCCTGGACAATTTCATACTGAATTGATTTGCTGGTTCAGAGCAGATATATAGTGCCTATTCTTCATCAGACCAAGGATATCCATGTTCGCAGTGATGGAAGAGGTGAAATCGATACAACCGAAATTGAGCATCCAATCATTGAATCCTGTCCTGCACCTCCAATGTAGGTCCACCCTGCCAATAAATTCACATGCAATCCACTAGTATTACTATCTAATGACAGTACAAAAAGAGTAGCAAGATAGTAGCAAACCATGTACCTTCGTAATGAAGAGCTTATAGTGCCACCAATTGGATATAAAGGTTTGAAAAAAAACATGCTCCTAATGTTGAACCAGTTGGACTTTTTATGCAGTTCCACTAAAATCGAGCATCCCTGTTTGCATAGATATTGAAAGTGTGATTACTATAAAAGTGACACTAGTTGAAGCATAGACTCACAAATATAAGCATCCAATTTCTTAATGGGAAAAGGTAGCAAGACTGTTTCTAACCACCTGTTTGAAGGAATAAATAAGCAACAACGGCTAATGTCAGGAAGGCATACATAATTTTTTCTGAAAAACTGAGCCATTCCTGACCTTTCCTCTTCTTTTAAGCAAATTTTGTGCAGTTCTACTAAAATAAAATGCC
Source organism: Triticum dicoccoides (assembly GCF_002162155.2). Lineage (NCBI taxonomy): Eukaryota > Viridiplantae > Streptophyta > Magnoliopsida > Poales > Poaceae > Triticum > Triticum dicoccoides. The sequence goes on from NC_041385.1 coordinate 832,387,578, forward strand.
ATCACCACCTTGACAATTCAGTGACACTGTACAAAAAGAAATGACTTAACATTACATCATGATGTCAGGTATGTAGTCGACATGCATTAGAGACAAACATACAGACCTCCTCCGATAACATAATGAACATCTATTATAAATAAAAGGTGAATGATGGGTTGATTTAGAAGAAAGAGAATTAGTCAAAAAATTCCACGTTAATCAGAAAATACCGGCCCTTCATCTCGTGAGTCCCTTGCAAAAAAAAAAGATATACGTAACATGTATAGAATTATCAAAACCGACCACATGTCCTTAGCGTGCATACCTTTATTATTTTTACACATGCTAACGTGCCATACCACCCTTAAAAAACGTGCCATACCTGGTCTCTTTCAAGCACTCTTTTGAAAGGCTTCTTACCGAAGGGTCACTATCCCTAAGCCCCGAATATGGATAATTACATCTCCCCGTCATAAAATAAACTAGAAAATTACATGTACAATATTTCAGTCTACCACACCATAAAAAACCTAGATAATTAATTCTACAGTATTTTTGTCCAGCAAGAGCTGCATCATTGAGTTACCAACGAATGTGGCGATCCCCTCGCCGACTCGGAGATGTTCATGGCTTCGCTGGACGATGATGACTCCACACGGCGTCGGTGGACGAGGCCATACAGACTGAAAAGCTCAACGAAGGAAAACTTGCAGAGCTGCCGCTACAGGCACTGGTGGAAAAAAGGCCTTTGGTCGCGGTTCGCAACTGCCATTAGTCGCGGTTGCGCAACCGCGACCAAATAAGCGCGACTAAAGCCCCCCACCTTTAGTCGCGGCTGCTTAAGAACCGCGACTAACGGCCCGTCCACGTGGGCGCCAGGTGGCCGTCGGGGCGGAGGACCTTTAGTCGCGGTTCTTCTGGCCAACCGCGACTAAAGGCCGCCACATGTTTAGGGTTTTAGCCCCCCCCCTAAACCTGTTTTCTGTTTAATTTGTATTGTTTTATTTCTTTTGTGCTTTATTTTAATTTTGAAGGAGTTTCATATATTCTACGGTACTACATACATGCATATGAATGTACAATTTCAAATAAATTTGAAATTAGAACCAAAAAGAATTCAAGAGGAATATACAATATATATTCAATATCATCGGATGACCATATACAATTTTGAACAAGTTTCCATACATGATTTAATGCATATAAAGTTCTACGTCCTCGTAATAGTGTTCTCCTTTAGGATGGAGGACTTCCCTGCTGAACCATCCAGCTAGTTCCTCTTGAAGTGGTCGGAAGCGAGCTTCTGGACTAAGCATCCACCGGAGGTTATTCCTCTGAGCATTGGTATCACTCGGAACCCGCTCAGAGGTGTATCTCCGGATCATCTCACAGACATAGTATCCACATAGATTGGTCTCCGGTGGCTGAATATCCCCAGCATTCTTAGCCTTTAACATTTTGAATTCTAGCTCTTTTTTGAATTCACCGACCTTTGTATCTACGAACCTTCTCCAAACCCTACGAGGCAAAGAAAATTAAATGAACAAGAGAGTTATTAATTAGTTACTTGATATTAGGAAATGAACGAAATAGGCCGATCGATATAGAGCGCAAATGAATGAAAATAATTACTTCTGCAGCATTCTTCTCATGCCGCCCCAAAGCTTTGGATCCATATTCACAGAGTCGTGGACGAGACATTCTGAGGTGTTAACTTTAATTACTAGCAGAATCCAGTGGAACCTGCGGACACGATACATGCACAGTACGTCATGCATAACTCATCGATTAGCCGGCCACATACCATGCATGGAGTAAACAAAAGAGAATATGCTCAAGACAGAAACACTCACTCAAAATGGTAAGGAAATAGAATATCACTTTTGAGTTCCTGCTTTGTAAGAAACTGCCACAGGTCTGCCTCCACGTCGGCGGGGTGACGCTCCAACACATGTCCATTAACGATGTGTGGGTCAATGAACCCAACATCATGGATGTTCCTTACTCTGCATTCCTTAATCTTCATTCTGCATGTATAATAGCGGACACAACAATATAGTTAGGACATATATATAGTGCAGGCAATATGAACGAGATGGGGTAGAAATTAATAAATCACTTACAGAACGTAGCAACTGATGATAGATTTATCGAGCTCGCGCAGATTGAAAAGCTGGAACAATTCACTCAGTTCAATTTGTACATAGTAATGTTTGAAGTGATGCTCATGTCTAACTTCCGCATAAATATATTCTTTGGCGTTTTTATTTTTTATGTAACCCTTGTACCATTTTAGCAGACCTTTCATTTGTGGAGGTAGATCCTTTTCCTGCGCAGGCTCGACGAGAGGCCCATTCTTGACATATGTAATTACTACCTCCTTCACTGGCGCCTCATCAAGGCCTAACAGTTCACGAAGAGTAATACCTAAGTTGGCCGCTTGTTCTCTGGCACTCGTTACAGTCAATCCCTGTGCTGCCGCAGCTTGTATGATCTCGGGGGCATCCGGACAGAAGGCTTCCACTATAAGCGGGGCAATCGATTGTTTACTTTGTTCCCCGAGCTGGGCAACTTGTTTCCCGCTTTTTTTACTTTCGGCCTTCTCCCGCTCTTTGTTCTCCTTGAACATGAGTGCCTGCCTGCGAAGTTCACGTGCATAGTCGTTAGGCAGATTCTTCGCGGCTTGGGACGGTGTGCTAAAAAATGACTTAGCCCACTTCTTTTGCTCATCAGAAAATACTGGCTTGGGCTCGGGCTCTCTTTTGCCAATCATGTTTCAGTTTCTCATATTGTCCTTTGAAATCCGGAGTCTTGTTCTGCTTGACAAAGTCATGGGCTAGATTTTGCTTGAATTTCCGGAATGCGTCGGCCATCTTATGAAGAGCGAACTGTTTGACTAGCCTCCTCCTCTCCTTGTTTTCCTCAATCTTGTTACCCTCCTCATCGAATTTGTTGTATTCCGGAGGTAGAACGAAATGTTCCATAAGCTTCTTGAAGCAATCTTTTTTTGTTCTCTTATCGACAAAAGTGAAACCATCAATTCGTGCCTTCTTTGGCTCATTCCACTCCTGGACGGTGATCGAGACGTTGTCTCTAACAATGGCTCCGCATTGGCTGACAAACTTGGTGGCGTTCTTGCGGGGCTCCAGCGGCCTGCCGGTTGCACTGTCGACAACCTCGATGGTGCATGTTTCTCCTTGTTTCATCATCTTGGTTGCGCCACGCTTTGACGACGTACTCGATTGTTTCGACGATCCGGCCGAGGGCTAAAATAAGAAAGAGTCGCGCGCGTTAGTACACACATATTTATTCAAATCAGTTAGTTTGTATCACCAGAGGCTCAATGTATATATATACCTCGGCGCCGGAGGTGGTTGCTACTTCCATTTGAAGATCGTCGTTTATCGACGTTTGTTCGGCATCATCTTGCTGACGGCGCCCTTCATCTTCACCGTCAAGGTTCAGATAAGAAGAGATATCATCTTCTTCTTCTCCGGTCGGCACATATAGAATATCGCTGTTTATGATGCCGAACATATGTGCTTCACCGTCCGGATCATAGTTGTCCATAATCGGGTCAGCTCTATCGTCCGCCATTATGTCAGTCCTGAAAACATGTAGTAAAAACAAATTAATTAAGTGAAGAAGGGGGGCGGTGGCGGTGGCGGTGGCGAAAGGGCGGTGGCAAAAGGAGGGGGCGAGGAAGGGGTGGGAGAGGGTGTCGCGGTAGAGCGCGAGACGGGGCGGCAGACGACGGCGTCACGGAGAGGGAGGCGAGGACAACACACATGTATAACCCTCGCCGCCCCCTCTCGATCCAAAAAAAAACACCGCGCGCATCGCCGCCCCCCTCGCCGCCCCCTCTCCGTATATGCGCGGGGTCGTGTACATTTTTTTAAAGCGGGATCGTTGTACATTGACGCGCGGGGTCATTGTATATATTGATTATCAAGTTTTACTTTTTTGTTGTTAATTATCAAGTTTTATATACGTTTTTTTGTTAATTATCAAATTTTACGGTTTTTTTGTTAATTATCAACCTTTGGTCGCGGTTGGCCAGAACAACCGCGACTAAAGGTATTTTTCAAAATACTTTTTCTTTTTCAAAATCTTAAAAATACAAATAATATATCAGAAAATTCAGAAAAATAAAACTAATTCAATTCAATATGTTAAAAACACAAATATTATATCAAAAAATTCAGAAAAATAAAACTAATTCAATTCAAAATTCTAAAAATACAAATAATATATCAAAAAATTAAGAAAAATAAAACTAATTCAATTCAAAATGTTAAAAATACAAATAATATATCAAAAAATTCAGAAAAATAAAACTAATTCAATTCAATATGTTAAAAACACAAATATTATATCAAAAAATTCAGAAAAATAAAACTAATTCAATTCAAAATGTTAAAAATACAAATAATATATCAAAAAATTCAGAAAAATAAAACTAATTCAATTCAATATGTTAAAAACACAAATATTATATCAAAAAATTCAGAAAAATAAAACTAATTCAATTCAAAATTCTAAAAATACAAATAATATATCAAAAAATTAAGAAAAATAAAACTAATTCAATTCAAAATGTTAAAAATACAAATAATATATCAAAAAATTCAGAAAAATAAAACTAATTCAATTCAAAATTTTATACGCCTAGGCAGGAGTATGACTAAATCACTCCAAATTTCATGTATCATCAGTGGTATCTCGAATCATTCGAAAATGGACACCAAACACATCACGGGTAATATAATTCACATGATCCATTCAACAAAGTTTGGTACAATAAATTATTACACATCATTTCTTCCCTTGTGTCCCTGCTTGCTTACGATTGTGCCGTATCCATGGAGCATCCTCATCATTTAACTTAATGCTTGGGTCGGTGTTCACTTTGAAGGGCGGAATTTCAGCAAACATATATAATCTTCTGACATGTCTGTCTTGTCCTCCACTCCCACGATGTTTCTTTTCCCTGAAAGAACAATGTGGCGCTTTGGATCATCGCATGATGTACTGATCGTTTTCTTATCTTTCCGTTTCCTCGGTTTGCTACTCATGTCCTTCACATAGAAAACCTGAGCGACATCTTTCGCTAGGACGAATGGTTCGTCAAGGTAACCAAGATTGTTGAAATCCACCATTGTCATTCCGTATTGCTGGTCCACCTTTACCCCACCTCCTGTTAGCTTGAACCATTTGCACCGGAACAAAGGGACCTTAAAGGAGGGTCCATAGTCAAGTTCCCATATCTCCTCTATGTAACCATAATATGTGACCTTTTGCCCATTCTCGGTTGCTGCATCAAAGCGGACACCACTGTTTTGGTTGGTGCTCTTTTTATCTTGGGCGATCGTGTAAAATGTATTCCCATTTATCTCGTACCCTTGGAAAGTTGTTATAGTCGAAGATGGTGTCTTGGCCAACATGTACAGCTGATCTACAACATCATTGTCATTCATTAAATGTTTTCTCAACCAACTGCCGAAAGTCTCCATGTGGGCCTTCATAATCCAGGATTCAGGCTTCCCCGGGTTGTCCGAGCGTAAAATATTCTTGTGTTTCTCAAAGTACGGAGCCACCAAGCTAGAATTGGTCAGTACAGTGTGGTGTGCTTCAGTCAGAGAATGGTCGTCCATACATATCGTTGATTTCCTTCCGATCGTGCCTTTTCCACTTAGTCTCCCCTCGTGCCGCGATCGAGGAAGACCAATCGGCTTAAGGTCAGGAACAAAGTCAACACAAAACTCAATTACCTCCTCATTTCCATAGCCCTTGGCGATGCTTCCTTCTGGCCTAGCACGGTTACGAACATATTTCTTTAATACTCCCATGAACCTCTCGAAGGGGAACATATTGTGTAGAAATACAGGACCGAGAACGAAAATCTCTTCGACTAGGTGAACCAGGAGGTGCGTCATAATATTGAAGAAGGATGGCGGGAACACCAACTCGAAACTGACAAGACATTGGATCACATCGTTCTGTAACCGTGGTAGAACTTCTAGATTGATTACCTTCTGAGAGATTGCATTGAGGAATGCACATAGCTTCACAATGGCTACTCGAACATTTTCCGGCAGGAGCCCCCTCAAAGCAATCGGAAGCAATTGCGTCATAATCACGTGGCAGTCGTGAGACTTCAGGTTTTGGAACTTTTTCTCCGCCATGTTTATTATTCCCTTTATATTGGACGAGAATCCAGACGGGACCTTCATACTGCTCAGGCATTCAAAAAAGATGACCTTCTCTTCTTTGGTCAGAGCGTAGCTGGCACGACCTTGAAACCATTCCGGATGCCGGTCATCAGGGTCTTTCAAACGTTGCTGGTCCTGCCGTGCTTCCTTTGTATCATTTGTCTTCCCATACACGCCCAAGAAGCTTAGGAGGTTCACGCAAATATTCTTCATAATGTGCATCACGTCGATTGCAGAGCGGACATCTAGGACTTTCCAATATTCTAGCTCCCAGAATATAGATTTCTTCTTCCACATGGCTGCGTGCCCGTCAGCTCCCTTCGGAACTGATTGTCCGCCAGGACCCTTTCCAAAGATGACTTTCAAATCCTTGACCATATCAAATACCTCAGCACCAGTGCGTTCCGCAGGCTTCGGCCGGTGATCTGCCTTGCCGTTGTAATGCTTGCCTTTCTTTCTTACTGGATGAATTTTCGGAAAAAATCGACGATGCCCAAGGTACACGTTCTTCTTACAATTTGGCAAATGTACACTTTCAGTCTCATGTAAGCAGTGCGTGCATGCATTGTATCCCTTATTTGACAGTCCCGAAAGGTTACTAAGAGCAGGCCAATCGTTGATGGTTACGAAAAGCAACGCTCGTAGGTCAAATTCCTCTTGTTTGTGCTCATCCCACACACGGACACCACCCCACAGCTGTAAAAGTTCATCAACTAATGGCCTTAGGTACACATCGATGTCGTTGCCGGGTTGCTTCGGACCTTGGATGAGCACTGGCATCATAATGAACTTCCGCTTCATGCACAACCAAGGAGGAAGGTTGTAGATGCATAGAGTCACGGGCCAGGTGCTATGGCTGGAGCTCTGCTCGCCAAAAGGATTCATGCCATCCGTACTTAGAGCAAATCTTATGTTCCTTGCGTCAGTTGCAAAATCTTTGAACCATCTGTCGATCTTTCTCCATTGCGTTCCATCTGCGGTGTGTCTCAACTCCCCGTCCGACTTACGGTCCTCTTTGTGCCATCGCAACAACTTGGCATGCTCTTTGTTCCTGAACAGACGTTTCAACCGTGGTATTATAGGAGCATACCACATCACCTTGGCGGGAACCCTCTTCCTGGGTTTCTGGCCCTCAACATCGTCACCAGGGTCATCGCCTCTGATCTTATAACGCAATGCAGTGCATACCGGGCATTCATTCAAATTCTCGTATTCACCGCGGTAGAGGATGTAGTCGTTGATGCATGCATGTATCTTCAGAACCTCTAAACCTAGAGGGCAGACAACCTTCTTTGCTTCGTACGTACTGGCGAGCAACTCGTTATCCTTCCATTTCAGCAAATCCAGTGTGCAGCCCAGCTTTTTTAGACCATCATCGCATCCGGGGTACAGCGCCTTTCTGTGATCCTCTAACATGCGATCCAAATTCTCCCTCTCCTTTTCAGTTTCGCAGCGTCTCCGTGCATCAGCAATGGTCCGACCAAGATCATCAACGGGATCATCACGTGCCTCTTCTTCACCTTCCCCTTCACCTTCAGCATCCTCCATGAAAGTATCACCGAAATGAGCAAGATAGCTTTCATCGATGAAATCATCCCCTTCTTCATCTTCTTCCATTATAACCCCTCTTTCTCCATGCTTGGTCCAACAATTATAGCTTGGCATGAAACCGTGCCGAAGCAGATGCATGTGAACATCTCTTGAGGAAGAGTAACCCTTCTGATTCTTACAGATAACACATGGACAGATAACAAAACCCCCCTGCTTGTTCGCATTAGCCACTACGAGGAAATCTTTCAAACCCGTAGTGAACTCGCCGGAGAGTCAGTTACCGTACATCCATTGCCGATTCATCTGCATTATTATAATATAAAATATATAATTAACCATCATGCATTTGTTAAACTAACTAGCTACAAACAATATAAATTAAACAATGAACTGCACACATGCATATTTTATCAATGACACATCAAAGGTTCATCAAGTTGCTAACCGCGATCGAGGAGTGTGGCTCCAACACTTCATGTCATGTTTGTTTCATGCTCTTGGGGCATTTCATCAAACACCTTATGTGCATAAGAGGAACCAAAAGCAAACCTACACCCACTTGTGAAGAGAATGGCTCCAAATGGCTAAGTGTTGGCTGCTGGATGGGTATATATAGGGGAGGGGCTTTAGTTGCGGTTGGCCTGGCAAACCGTGACTAAAGGTGCCCGAAGGCCTTTAGTCGCGGTTGTCCTGGCCAACCGCGACTAAAGACCCTCACGTGCGCCAGCTGGCCACCGAGCGCCCTGGGCCCAGGCCTTTGGTCGCGGTTCACCTCCAGAACCGCGACTAAAGGTCCCATTAGTCACGGTTCCTACAGCTTCGCGACTTATGGGGCTGGACGGAAGCCTGTTTTTCCACCAGTGAGGGGGTCTAGCGCCAAACACAAAGCCCTAGCTATCTGCCATCAGCCACTGCCGGGTGATGTTCAAGTGACGAAACTAGCATCATGTGTCTTCATATGATCTCTGGAGCGGCATCGGCGGACGAGGCCATGACAACGTAGACCTCGCCACACAGCAAGTACGTGAGCGGCGTGGCAAGCTTTGTTTACATGGAAGGTGCCGACCTCGGCAAGCTGCAAGATTGGACTGTGGCTTACCACTGGTATCTAGCTAGCTAAGACGAACTAGCACATACGTCTTGTAAGTTTGAATTTCCCATTAGCAGTTACTGGCTAGACCAAATGTACGTAAGAATGGTGAGGAGGCATTTACTGTTTGGCTCGCAAATAACTGCTAAAAGGATAGTCAAGGGTCTATCCAAGGTACTCCCTCCGTCTAGATGAGTAAGTCATCTTAGGTTGTGCACCGTGACCAAGGAGGAAGAGAAAACGAGAGAACTTAATGTTCATTTGCTAATTAATAGCATTGCATGCAATGAACTAACCACTGCATGTCGTGTTTGGTAGTCTCAAGTCATTAAAAGCATGCACACCCTACATCTCTTATTGGTTGATATGTCAAGAAACAAGAAACGAGATAGAATTTAATGCATCGCGCCTAAGTGTTTTGGGATTATTTGGTTTTCGTAAGATGACTTACACACCTAGACGGAGGGAGTAGCAAAAACTCTACTCCACGTAGTAAATAGGCTTGTGAATGATGCAAACATCAAGCATGAGCATCCCAGCTGCATGCATCCACGCAGCCACATAAGCACTTTATTATGGGCATGCAAGTCTGGTCTCTTCATAATGTACAGTAATAGGCTAGTCACAATGGGCAAGAACATAAGCTAGTAACTTCACACTTTCCTAGACTATGTTACTACCTCCATAGTGGGTAGGAACATCTATGTACTGTCATGCAACCATGTATTTATTAGGTTATGAACTCATTATTTCTTGGAGTGTGTGATGTTCCGGTAACTTAGCTAGTTACCACAAGCACCTCTCTCTTCATTAAATATGTGCCACATAAGCAAAGTTGTATTGGAGTGTGTGATGTTACTCCTAAATTCCTCCTCACTGTGATCAGCCATATAGAGACATATCTCACTTTTACAGTCAATGAGTAAACATATATATTTATGAGTCCGCTCACAGCGACCGAGGAGCTAAAAATCGAATGGTAATTATATTTCCAATGTACTACTGCACTGTACGTGGAACTGAACAAGCGAGTGACTAACATATGTACACACTAATTGAAAATAGTACAACTATTCCTACCGATAGATTTGCTAATTCTGAGCCACCTGAGAGTTCAAAGTTATCCATCCAACATTAGATTCATGTAAGATTCTACGCTTTTGTAACTATGAGAAATTTGTCTAATTTATTTTTGCACTAGACGAATAAATGGATGGATGTGAACATATTTTTAGATGTGTGAAATATTTTGTAAAGTCAATTAAGAAATATCTTTTTTCTCACCCGACCAGCTGAAAATTAAAGGTTACAGGAGTAGTATAGGATGTGAACAAAATTTGAAATCCAACTGAAAATTAAAGGTTACCGGCTGAGCTGTATAGGTGGACCATTATACTATAATCATTGAATACTAGGATATATTCAATGACTATCATGCAGACATATTTAGTTTCCAATGGACATACCATCATACCAAGTTTTATTTATATAATATCTAACTTTATTAACAAAATTATATATATAATAGAAGTGGAAAAAATATATGCCAATGTTTTGCATTCACAATTTGGCTTCCAAGCTTTCATCGAATAACATATTGTCAGGAAGAAAGTACAAATGATCTCTCATTTCAATACTTTTCGTTCGCTTGAATACGTTTGACCTTCTTTCAGACGATGAATTTTTCTCTTCTGTATATATTGAATGACTTCCGCACATACATATTTATTTTCAAGTGGACATACCATCATATCAAATATTATTTATAAAATATATAACTTAATTAATTAATTTTTGTATAAAGTGAAAATGGAAATTATATGCCAACGTGTTGCATTCACAATTTGGGTTCCAAACTTTAATTCCATCTAATAACATATTGTTAGGAAGAAAGTACAAATGATCTGTCAGCTGAAAACTTTCATTTGCTTGAATACCTGAGATCTTCTAGCAAATGATGTTTTTTTCTGTGTTAAATATTTCATATTTGTATGTGAGTGCATGGTTGAAGTAAGAGATGTGGCTGCATTATACAACATTCTCGTATGATCTATATCTTCCAGCTTAGATATGCGACTGTACTTCTTTGTAGTTTTAGGAATTATGAAATCTATCTGCTTGGGTCAACTTAGTTTATAGGTCATCTAAGCATGTTCAAATAATGCATGTCCTATGAAATATAATATGCTTAAACACATATATGATATAAAAATAAGGTCCGTGAGTTATTTGTACAATGACTATAACATATTGGAATTAGCGATTTTAAATGTCATATATCTCCAAAGACTCGCATCAATAATATTAATTGACCAACTCATGGTCAAGAAAATCTTACCCGTACCCTTCTTAAGCCGGTTGGATATTCATGGCCACCTAAGCTCACGGTGCAGTTGACTGTTTTACGTTTTACCAAGGATATATTGGTTTCTGTTGAACTTCCTGAAGAATTATAATAATTTTTTTTCCATTAGTCAAGTGAACCAGACAATAAAGCTACCGTCAACTTGAATGTTAACATTCATATTGATCAAACATCAAATGAAAACTATCAGCTAGCTTGTGGTCTAAATTTCATTTATTTCCAGCAATCCAATATCACATGTACATATACACATGGTGAATAATTTGTACTTATAGGAATGCCATAATTATAACCATTATTCTAACAAAGTTGCATAATATTAGTTGTGGTTAAACATATGTATTATTTCATACCCAAAATGGGAACATATACAAAGTCATACATTTATTTTTCAATCACTTTGAAGTTCAAAAATAAATAAATTAAAGATGGTTAACTACTAATAAATCCAGTGCCACTGTTCATCTGTATTTTGTCCTTCTGTATGACTACAAAATGCTTAAGTCACTAGGAAGATGTAAACTGTAGTCATGAAGAAAAACAGAAAAATTAAATTGTGTTCCTTTGAATAAGAAATCCGGCAAAATGTTTTAAAAGGAAAAATGAATGTTAAATAAGAAAAAAAATTGAGACTTATAAGTCCTTCACTTTCTGTTGTTAGTGTTTAAGAGCAGTATATCTAATTTTCTGTCGAACTGAACGATGCAGAAACTGATAAGAGAGTGCAGGGATGTTGCTTTTCTTCCATGGGCATGGCTATTCCTTTGAGCACCGGAGTTATCTTCTACGATTGTGAATTCACTATCATAGTCTCATTCATATCATGACATAGGCTTGATTTATATCTTTGCCATTAGATAAGTTCAGTTTCTATAATCTTCCCTTTTGCGTTTTTGCATTTCCAAAAGTAGGCATCTAACTACTGAAATTAGTCACAAACGGAGTGCGGTCTAAAAGATAGAGGATGGCATACTATCCATCCAGGGTCTGCAATATTAGTGTGATACTCAAGCATCGATGTTTTCAGTATTGTTGGGTCCTCTTTTTTGGGTAGATCTAATGGTTTATCTGACTTCCCATCATTATGTATTCCATGTACAATTGTGATACTTTGACAACATAAGAAAAATACGATGCTCTATACAAATCATCTTATATATTTATTAAGTTTACTTATTAGGGTGATGTACTTTACTTTTAGTGTTATCCATGCAAGCCAGTTAATGGAGCATAGTTTGTGATCTACCTACAGAAGAGTCGAACATGTACTTGATTCATATTTTCACATGCATACTAAATATCTTATCCGTTCAAATTTTACACACATTTGACTCAAGTGACAAACTTATTTGTTGTTTGTGTCTACTTGATATCTACACCAATTTCAGAATGAGGTCAAATTCATGTGTTTTTTGTTATTCCTTATTGTCGTTTCAGATTTTTAATAGAATTCTGTTGATGTAGCTAACCATGATGATCCTTCTATTTTTACGGTTACAACCAAATTCATTTAATAGGAGGTGAAGTACGACATTCCATTTTATTTAAAATAAATAAATAGTGATGATAGAATATATCGATAAGGTACATCTTAAAGTTGAATATCAAATACTATGTTATTCTCCCTTCTACGTCCTGTCACATGTCATTCCCATGGAACGGTATTCTTGCCATCAGATTTATATATTTATTCTTGTGTGATATTAGTCAGATTTTGAAAATTAATTGTGTGATATAACACGTAGGCTGAGTTATATTTTAGTCGACTGGTAGAAAGTCATCCTATAATACCATAGCCAAACGGAGACCTGTTTTATAACTTAATTTTCCTTTTTGTACAACAAAAATGTAGGGTTGAATATGAAACCTTAGATTTCTGTGTGCGATGATAGTCAAAATATAGGAATACAATTAGTATATGAAAATGCCAGTAAATGATTAAAATATAATTTGGACAACCTGACTGATCATAAAAAAATACAATTAGTATGTCATGTATAATTAGAGAGTAAAAGGATGAATGTATGACACACATATATTTATATTTAAATGAGAAACCTACCATACCTAAGAAAAAATGTTCGCAGAAATCGTATATTTGCAAATGTCATCACATTTACTTTCAATTTATCTTTAAAAAAATCAAAAAATATGTTCTCAATATTAAACCTTATAAAATTCTAGCCCGCGCATGGAGCGGGCCATTTTGCTAGTTAATTTTAACAAAGGTGTGACTAGCTTTACCGGGATAATTTGAGTGAACTCTACACCCTCTGTTCCTTAATATAAGACGTTTTTGCGGTTCAATTTAAAGTACCCAAACCTCTAGTATTTAGAAAAACAGGTAGTAGTTTTCTTGAGCACATATCTGAGAAAGCTTGCCACACTTTATTTATGTCCATATGCTAATGCAACACCATTCGAATACTACAAATATACACTAATCCAGTGGCTAGTGCAACAGTAGAGTAGTTAGTTTATTACAGGGTACAGTACAATGGTTTTACTGAACAGATTTCAATAAACTCTAGCACTGGAAGGTTTCTATAAGAATTAACAATACAAAATGTAAAGGTAACAAGTTTCAGCATTGGTATACTAGCTGTGCATGAGCATTAAACCAAATACAAAAGTCTGAAGGTAACTAGCATTATTAACTAATGACAGTATAAAAAATTGCAAACCATGTACCTCCAAGGTAAATATCATTTCGAACTCGGGGGTACCTTAAAAATTGCTATCCCAATCTTGATAATCGATCAAACATAAAAACTTGATCGAACGAATCAAGCGAACAGCCGGAGGAGGAAGTGCCCACTCTTGACCTTTCCTCTTGTCTTCATAACTGTTTGTGTAGTTTAACCAAAATAAAATGACATCAGCGCCTTGGCATTTTGGTGAAACTGTACAAAAAATTTAACTTATCTCACGAAAGTGAGGTATGTAATCTATAAGCATTAACAATGCAAAAATCTGAAGGTAGTAACAAGTTTCATCGTTGGTATACTGGCTGTGCAACAGCAGTAGAATGCCTTAGCTGAAAAATCTTTAATACATCCAGAATCAACAACTAACCCTGAAATAATCCAGTGACATTAAATGGCATTGCTTAAATTTATCGGTGGCATTAGACTGAGAGCGACATTAATGTGGCATCACTTTAGCAGTAGCATTGCTTGACTTGACTGCTGGCGTTATACTAACAGCAAAAAAAGTGGCAATAAGAGCATGGGAGGCCAATTCGGACAGTGGGCGCACCAGTACGATGTACCTCCACGTACGCAGAGTGGTGAGGGAGGTATGGTTGCCTAGAGCAACAAATATCCAGGCAGCATATGTGGATTACGTCCCATTTTTGTTCTCTTTAGCCACCTTTTTCCTATGTGAGGACAACAAACCGATCGACCTGGTCATTCTCTATTGCGTTGTCATGCCTTTCTACCCTTCTTCAACCAAGAGACACGAGACTCGTTCCTTAGCTACTGATTTCCCCCTTTTCAACCTAGATGCGGGTTCGATGCCTACTCTCTTGGACAGTACAATCTCCCTTCCTTTCCTTATTCAACCCAGACATGGATTAGTCTGCATGAAGTAGGGTTTCCTTTAATAGTGGAAATTATGGTTTTCGTCTGCGTGGCCAGCAAAGCAGAGGATAGCAAATTGGGAAGATGGTGGAGTGGAAAAAGATCCACATGCAACGACGTGGCAGATGGGGCAATAGAACAAGGGTATGGTTCGAAAAGAGGTAGCATACCTGAGGGTCGGCGGGAAGTGGCTTCGCTCGTGGTCGTCGTCCTCCGCACACACTACGGGAGCGAGCTTGGGGATGGAGGCCATCCCGCGCGGGCGCTAGGTCTGAGAGGATGACCTTGTTGTCAGTGCGTGACCTCGCTCGCCGACGACGAGTGCGTCAACGTTGCACGTCCTTTTCTTCCCCGGCGGATCTGTGACCACCGGTGAGGAGGGAGAGAGGGGCCGTCTTTTTTAGATCTGGAGAGAGGGTGGTAGTGTGAGAAGCAAGTGGGCAGCCCTTGGCAAGAAAGCGCTGAAGCTCCAGCTTATATATCTTTTTTATACTACTAGTACTGGAGGTGGAGTAGTGGTAGAGTAGTTTATATTTTCTCTGTGTACAGTACCAGTTAGTCGTGCTTCAAAACTGAATGACACGCCATTAAAAAAATAAAGGTCGATAACTAATGCGGAACCTCGGGCCAACGCGGCCAGATCGCATTTTGCACGAGAAATTACACACCATGTTTCGTTGACATGTGGTCCCGTTCCACATATCAGTGAGACGACGACGAGTAGTAGGAGTATTTCCGAACGGACGTGTAGGCCGGGGCGCCTCTTCGTGAACCGTGGCAAACTGGCAACCGTCCACCGACTCTTCGCCTTTCCCTCTCGATTTGGAACTGCTGTCGCACGCTCTTCCTCTCCCTCCTCCATTTTTCTTTAGCCCTTCACCCTTTCTTCTGCCATCGTTCGATCGTCTTCTCCATGGAGGGAACAGGCCGGAAACGACCCCGTTATTCTTGCCCCGATCTGAAAGATGACATGGTGGAGGAACTCATTGATCGGTGCGACGTCATCACCTCGGCTAGCATGGCAGGTTCGTTCAAGCCCATTCTCTACTCAACTAATAACATCATTACAATGAACCCAAGATTCAAGGAGCGGTTTGATCTCCCCTATCTTCTTCGCCGTGACCCTGATGACTGGCGCCGGCATGACGGAGGCCTCACCCTGTGCAAGTTGATGCCGCTTGATAATGATACATATGATGTTAAGATGCCATCGCTTGAGGGCAAGGCTTGGGCAGGCGCAAATGGAGATTGGGTTGTTTACATTGGGTCCAACTGCGATTAGGAACTTGTGAATGTGTACACTCGTGACCGGGTTCCACTTCCAAAAATCTCAGCAGACTGCCCAGAGGTTGAGCACACTGGTATTGTACGCACGTTCAAATACGATCATGGTGACTGTCTTCTACGGAAGATAGCAATTTGTCTAGTTCCCAACCGCTCTTGGAATTACAACAACTATGAAGTTGTTGCTATCTTCGACAAGCTTGTTGCTGTCCTTGGTGGTTTGACTCGATGGATATTGCTCAAAAATCAGTTTCTGTACACGGATGAGTACTGTGATGCAATTCAATACGAGGGCCTTGTGTTTGCTTCCACCACTCGTGGCACTATTTTTGCATGTCATCCTCGTAGTTTCAGTACGTTTGTCTTCCACCATAATTATAATTGTTTCATCCACATGCATGCGGGTTAGCAAGTTTCCCTTTACTAATTAACCTTCTTCTTGTGTTTCCAAGGTCCTGTGAACATTCCACCACCTATACTTGAAAATTTTTATAACCAAGGGGGAGATGACGATGGTGATGATCACGAGCAGTGCCCATATACTCTTTGGCGCCTGGCAACTAATTCCGATGGAGCACCTCTTCTTGTGTGTATACAGCCCACTAATGCTGTTACTGCTAAGGAAGCAGGTGTAGTCTCCCATGGTCGCACTCTCCGGACCTATTCCAACACCCATTGCATGGTATTCGGGATGGATACTAGTGTGCTAGCGCCAACTCCTTCTCCCTGGTACAGAATTGATAGTCTTGGAGAAAACTCCCTCTTCCTTGGACAAAACTATCAAATGATGGTGAAAGGAGATCCAACTGTTGTTGACACAACGTTACTATCATTTATGAGAAGCAACTGTGTCTATACCTCGGACATTTGGGTGGTTCCCTACCCTGGTACTGATATAGTAGGCCGCTTCAGCCTGGATGATCAGTCCCGCGTTGGTCTCTAGATTGACAATGGATGGCCCGTCCCAGAGAATCACTTGTGGTTCAAAGCAAGCGTTTCCAACGCCGAGGAATGGTTGAGTTGAAGTTCATTTCATTGCTTGTTATTTGTTGTGTGGTGAAAACTTTAGTATTTATAATGTATCCTCGTTGTCGATGTGGGTTGATGACCTGTTGTATGTAATAAAATGATATGCCTGTGATAAACTTACTAAATTTATGAATGGCTTTGAGTCGCTTCTCTGAGTGAGTGGTGTGATGAGGCAAAAATATATTTTCCGAATACATAATTGTACGTGCATTGCAATAGGTTATCGGATGAGGCCAATCAACAATAGTAGTACACTATTTGTACTAGCTTCACATGCTTCGCGCGTCGGGCGGGTGTTTTTACTGTAGCCATATGTTAATGAGCACCTCGAATCCTCGATACTAGTACTATATAGTAGGAGTAAGTAGTAGGAGTAGTAGGGTGGCATGGGCCAGAACAAGCATTCACGTCCAGGAGTACGGCACACGCCACCACCACGACATCCATCTGACACCATATTATTTCTTGGAGTCTGTGCTAGAGCAATCTCTTCAACCTCGTCATTTCTCTAACTTCAGCCATCACGCGACGGGCGAGGTGGGGGTTTGCCGATAGTCGGTTTCCTTAACTGCGGTCCCACTTGTAAGGCCATCTCCAACGCACGACCCCAAACGGACCTCCATTTTGCACGAACTCCAACGATAATTTTGACTAGAAAAGCAAGACAAAAGAAAACAAGAACCATAAGAATACATTTCACTACTCCTGTAAGTTGGATTGGTGCCTTCTCGATGCATTCATTGTTGATCTGCAGAGGCTCGATCTTGCGTGCTTCTTTCTTCTTCGAGTGTAAAGAAGTAGACGTTGCTTCGTCGCATCTAGTCTCATGTCTAGCCTCTATTCTAGTAGGAGTATCAACAAGTGCACTAATCTCGTCTCTAGCCTCTGTGCTAGCTAAAAGCGATAGAACATCTACTATATTGCGCTCTATCAATATATGGATGTACTCTTCTTTCCAATACAAAAACTTGCATCCATTCTACTCCCTCCGTTGCACAATACATGCCTTCTATTTGTCAAAATATATATGTATCTAGACATGTTTTAGTATATAGGTACATCCATTTTTGGACAAATGGAAGTTAAGTATTTTAGAACGGAGGGAGTACACAATAATTTTTTTAAGTTGGCACAACTAGTCTAATCCGAGAGCACAACCGAACATTTGGTCGGGTTCTTCCTCCTTTTGCCGACACGTGGGACATCCAGCATCCAGGTCGTGTCATGAAAGAAAATAGAGTGGTAGTTGAAGCCACGAGATGTGCATCTTCGGTTAAACTGTAAATACTCCCTCCGTTCCTAAATATTTGTCTTTTTAGAGATTTCAAATAGACTACCACGTATGGATGTATATAGACATATTTTAGAGTTAGATTCACTCATTTTGTTCCATATGTAGTCACTTGTTGAAATCCCTAGAAAGACAAATGTTTAGGAACAAAGGGAGTAGAATCTTACTACTCTTGAGTAACTCCAAAAGCGGCCACCGAAGATCTTTATTGGATTTGTTTTTCATCACCAGCACGTCGAGGTGAAAGATGTGCAGGTTCAGTGGGTCCGCTTGCATTTTCACTGACATGTGGGACCGCATGTGAGCAAACAGACGATGGGCTCCGCGCGTCCGCTGGCTGGCTGAGAAGAGAGATAGAGGAGGGCTGAGCACGGACTGCAGGAAATTTGTTCTACGTACCTCGATATAGGCTCGATATAGTGGGGTGGTATGGGCCATAACTAGCATTCATGTCTAGCAGTACGGCACACGCCACCCACACGAGTCCCATTCGACACAAATTTTCTTGGAGTCCATGCTACAGCCATCTCTTCTCCCTCCTGTTTTCTCAGCCATCGCACGGTGGGCGGGGTGGGGGTTTACCGATAGTCGGTTTGCTCAACTGCGGTCCCACTTGTAAGTGAAAATGCAACACCGCACGCATTCCCGCTTGAGCGGCGTGCCGGACCAACCGTGTGGGGGTGCGACGCGAACACGGCAGGCTTTTCCTTTTGAACTCATAACTTGTAAAATTTGGTTCTGCTCCATGGCATGACCGGTAGATAGAAAAAAACGATTTTGCCTAGAGTAATGAGAAGTTTGGTTCTGGCGCCGTTCATGCATGGAGTACGTACAAAAATTATGAAGTTGATGTGAAAAGTAAGATAATTACTGTAGTATCACATACTACTACATGGATTTGACGGAAAGATAAAAATAATTACGGATCCATCAACGACATCCTCACGCCCTAGTGCGCCGGGTCACCAACCGACGTGTGAGGAGCAGCGGCGTTGGCGGCGAGCTCAACGTGCTTCTGAACAGTGCCGTCCAAGGTTGCCCTGCGGTCCAAGAAGGCCAGCATCCTATCGTCCTCCTCTTGCATGTAGTAGTCCTTGTGGACGATTTGCGCGTAGATGTGGGTGATTATGTCGATGGTGTCTTGCTGCGCCAGGCGCTGCGCGGCGAGCGCGACCTCGAGGTGGACATTCTCCGGCGCGACGGCGGGCGGTCGCAGGGCCACCAGCGCGTCGAAGAGGTTGTCACCATAGTGGCCGTTGAGGGTGGTGGGTATCGCAGAGCCTGGGCGCGTCGGCTGGAGGCTTACGTCAAAGCCGTCCGCGAGCTTCTTGACGACGGTGAACTTGTCGAGGAAACCGACGAGGACCTAGTCGAACAAGGAGACGAAGCTGTCGTCCAAGCGGCCCCTCGCCCTGGCGGCCTCAAGCAATACTACCTGGAGACGTTCCTCGGTGCTGGGCCGCAGGCCGGCGTCGTGGACCATCTGGCACAGCCGGCTGATGTTCGCGCTCATCGCCTCCATGGGTCTAGCTTAGCTTCTAGTCAACTAATCTTGCGATTCAATTAATCACTCTTGCCCTTGGTTAGCATGCGTAGGTGCGTAGGATTTCGTACTACTCCTCGGCCCTCTACTGCACCTGCCTTTCGCTATATGATAGGTGGGCCAGCCACCCCCTGGGCCCACGTGTCATTCACCAAAAGGCAGTTGCCGTAAGTCAATGAAGCTGCGTCCCCCTCCGTGCCGGTGCAGTATAGTCATCTCACCGGACCTCTAGTTGGGGCCAAACGAGAGAAGTTTGATGTTTACTGGTTTATTGGTCCCCTTTGCATTTTGCGCCAAGTTTTGACCTTTGATTTAACCTATAAAATGTTAATGCATGTAAACAAAAATGTTGTGTAAGTCACCTTACGAAAACCAAATAATCCCAAAACACTTAGGCATGGTGCATTAACTCCCTCCTTGTTTCTTATTTCGTGACATATCAACCAATGAGAGATGTGGGCCATGCATGCTTTCAATGACTTGAGACTACCAAACATGACATGCAGTGTTTAGTCCATTGCATGTAATCCTATTAGTACTCTAGTTAGCAAAAAACATTAAGTTCTCTCGCCGATAGGAATAAAACACCATGTATTTATTTACAGAGGGAGTAGTACATTTTTTGTGACATGCATTACTAGATATTGCTAGTCAAATCCAGATGGACGTGCTAGTACTCCTAAATCCAGACGGTGGTGCTACTAGTACTAGTAGTAGTACTACCAATGTAGTAGTAGGAGTACTAGCACTGTACTACCCGTTGGTCAAATTATTACGTGCTGCTCCTCACAGTGAAGTGACAAGACCCTGCGCCGGAGATGACACCTGAGTATAGGCGCCGTGTTCGGCATACCATAGTCAGCCTCACTGTCTGCAGTCACTATCATCATGGCTGTAGAGCTAGCCTGCTTACAACTAGCCCTGTTCGACATAATTTCCCGTGCATAGATGCCCGTGCATTGCACGGAACACCAAGATTGGGGGTGCACGGCTCCGGCAGCGGCCATCGCGCCAGATTTTTCCACGGCCTTCTAGATGTGGTGGGGAGGAGATAAGGCTGATTATGAGAGACACGGAGTTGTTTGTAAATAGGGAACAAGTGTGGGCATCTTTTTGCAAAAATGGAGAAGCATGGTTTGTATGCGTCAGATCTAGATCCGACGGCTATTGGTGAAAGATGGGAGGCACAACATCATCACCAACTCAGGACCTGTTTGATTCGCAGGATTTTGAAAACGCAGGAATAGGACACGACAATATTACAAGTTTCAAACTGATATTACAAATGTTAGGAGTAATGCTGCACCTACGAAGAGGGAATTACTAGGAAGTTTACGTAAGAACTTCCGTTACTTTAGGTGGATGCAGCATTATCGTACAAACTAAAATCCACCGCCCTGACAAGTCACTAATGGGCAAATAAGTTTTCGAGTCTCTGGCCACTTGATGTTTCAAAAACAAATTCAGCTTCTGCGGAGACTTTGTCATTTAGGCTTAGACGCTTGCGGTGATCAGCACACCATTCATTGTTGCGCCAGAGAATGCCAAACCTCATTACCTTGAGCACACTTGCCTCCAGAACAAAGAACCTGGCCAATTTAATCTCAGATGTGCTGCCTCGGTAGTCGATCAAATCAATTTCTGTAAGATGGAGATCAAGCATTCGATGAGATTGTTATAGTGCAGCACATTTTTCATTTTCGGGTCTTTTTTTATCTGCAAAAAAAGAGAACATATTAGAGCAGCTGGCTGCATAAGATTGCCGTGTCATCAAGAGGTACCAATATCATTCGCTCATACGATAGGGTTGGCCGGCTAGTGATATTTTTTCACTCTCTCTCTCTCTCTCTCTCTCTCTCTCTCTCTCTCTCTCTTTCTGTTTCCTCTCATTTAACTAGGAGTATTGAAGATCTTGGGCATTTGTTGCCTTCCACTATGTGGCCGATGCCATATTTCGCAAAAGTATGCCACAAAATACGCATCGATGTCAAATCAAAAGATTTTGGCACCGCTCTCGCGATGTGAGAGACTTGGCACCGCTGTGCACACAGACCCACATGTATAAACAAATCAATCAAACCAACTACACTAGCCTCCCACTCTCCCAAACAAGTGTTTTTTTATTGCCTCAGTCCTCTCTCTCTCCCACGCAGTGTTTTTTCATTGCGTGAGTTAATTTGGCACCGGAGCAAAGTAGGTGATCCAGATTGGGGCACCAGGTGAGCAATGGAGGGGCATCGATGCCAAATGCATCACAAATGAATTTGGCACATGTTTTGGCCTACACAGCCCACTTTTGTACTCCCTCCGTCCCAAAATTCTTGTATTACATTTGTTTAGATACAGATATATCTAGTAGATACATCCGTATTTAGACAAATTTAAGACAAGAATTTTGGGACAGAGGGAATACTACCTCGTATTTAGTATAAAATTTTGACCATAGATTTACCTAAGAAAATGCCAATGCATGTCACTAAAAATTACACCATTTGAAATTATGTTCAAATACGAATCCAACGATATAGTTCTTAGTGACATGCATTAACATTTTGTTAGTTAAATCTATGGTCAAATTTTGATACTACAAAATTGGAAGAGTAAACCAGGACGTAGGTAGTACTTTCTCTTAGGGTAACCGTAGAGTTACTGGAGTAGTTAGTTACTTTCCACTATGACTAGCCTAGGCTACTATAGTAGTACAGCATAAAAACGATGCAGGTGATCACGTGAGAAAAAAATACTAAAAACATTTCTTTCGGTGTAGTGCGTAGATGCAGTTTTGAACAATACACTTGTCATCGTAATTTGGGAAAATTATGAAAAAATTGAGCTACGTTGTGATTACCATTTACTTATAGGAAAGAAGTTTCACCTCGATGAGTAGCTTCTCCATGCACGGAAAGCATGTAAGGAATCCAACAAGTTGATCCAGATTGGGGCCGATAGATTTTAGTGCTAAGATCTTCACTGTGCGCATGGACTGGGTTAAGCTTGTGGGAATCATTTTCTGGAAGACGGTCGTAAATACATCAAGAAGAACTTTAAAAATGTGAATTTCAAGAAGACGGAGAAGAAGATGAGTGCTGTACCTGAACGATTACGGATCCAATAAAGAGTTCGGAGAATTTGGCAGACAAGTACACCAATGCTGTCAATTTTGGCGCGTCAATGACCCTGATTTTTTTGGACCTTCTAGATCCGATACAAGCAATCTCTCAAGGAAAGGCGCATTCTCAATGACCATAACATGGAACAGCTGGAGTGGTCTCTTCCCAATTGATGTCTTGTTGCGGGGCCAGCAAGACACATAAATCCATCAGAGATTCGTCGAGGCGATGTGGAGGCTAATGAACCCGTGGATCTGCTCAAGACGAAGGTACTCGAGCGCAGTACATCTGCGAAGCAGGTGCTCCATAGCCTTCTTCAAGATGACAACGTCGAAGAGGTCGAGCTGCTTGAGTTGAGGGAGAAGAAGGGCGGGCGCGACATTAATCTGGGGAAGATAGCAGGAGCTGAAGCTGGCGCGGTGCAGCGTTGGTGTGAGGCGGAGCGCGGACGGCGGCAGAGAGCGACATCGTCCAGCTTCAAAGCTGAGCTCCTCGAGATGATCTAGGGCGGGGGATAAGAACCACTCGTCGAACTTGGGTTGGACCTTGCAGTTGGTACCGAACATGCGAATGTCAAGGCGTCTGGCTGGCCCAGGGTGCGATGAAAGGATCTTGGAGACTGCGGCCATGCGTTTGCAATCCCCGTCGCAGAGGCAGCTGTTGACGGTGAGGTTGAGGGGGACGTTGTCGGTGTCAAAACTGGCAGATCTCGGGTAGGGGGTCCCGATCTGTGCGTCTTAGGCTGATGGTAACATGAAGCAAGGGACACAATGTTTACCCAAGTTCGGGCCCTCTCGATGGAGGTAAAACCCTACTTCCTGCTTGATTAATATTGAAGATATGAGTAATACAAGAGTAGATCTACCACGAGATCGTAGAGGCTAAACCCTAAGAGCTAGCCTATGATGGTATGATTGTAATTGTGATTGGCCTTCTAAGGACCATCCTCTCCGGTTTATATAGACATCGAAGAGGGCTAGGGTTTACATGGAGTCGGTTACAAGGAAGGAAATATAATATCCGGATCGCCAAGCTTGTCTTCCACGCAAAGGAGAGTCCCATCCGGACACGGGCCGAAGTCTTGAGTCTTGTATCTTCACGCTTCAATAGTCCGGATGATGCATATAGTCCGGCTGTCCGGATACCCCCTAATCCAGAACTCCCTCAGTAGCCCCTGAACCAGGCTTCAATGACGATGAGTCCAGCGCGCAGTCTTGTCTTCGGCATTGCAAGGCGGGTTCCTCCTTCCGAATACTCCAAGGTTGTTATCGAACACGTAGACCGTGTCCGGATCTGCAAAATGATCTTCACATACCACCGTAGAGAGAATGATACTTCAGCTGACAACTTTTTAGACGACGTGATATGCCATTACGGTCAGGTCATTATTCGAACCGTTTTTCCACAACCAGCCACAGCGCGTATTGCGAGGCGGTTTCCTTGACACGTCTTGTCAAAGCAGAGATCGTGTCCCCTTATCATGGGATTCTCATCAATACGGGTATAGGTAATCCAACTGCACCGCTAATCGCGGCGAGTGGGAGGTTAGCGGGTTTCACCAGGCAAGTGGGGAGGCGCAAAAAGCTTTTACTAACTTTTATAAAGAGATAAGGTTTCTTCCTCTTTACCCACGCCTTCTCCTTCCGCTAACTCATTCCCCTCTGCTCGAGCCCTAACACCCAAGCACTCTTCTTTTCCATCGAAGAGAGGTTTTCCAAAGATGTCCGGATCCGGAGCAGGAGGCAACTGGATGGCCTCTACCGTCCGGGAGAAGGATATCAAGAAGCTTCGGGAAGCCGGGTATCTGGCCAAGAAGAGTGGCCACCGTCTTCCACCGGCGGGACAGGTTGTCCCCACTCCAGAGCCTTACGAGAGAGTCGTGTTCCTTCCCCATTTTGTCCGCGGGCTCGGGTTTCCCCTCCACCCATTTGTCCGTGGAGTCATGTATTACTATGGGATTGATTTTCATGATCTTCCCCCCAACTCTTTTCTCAATATCTCGACGTTCATTGTCGTGTGTGAGGCCTTTCTCCGGATTCTGCCTCATTTCGGCCTGTGGCTGAAGATTTTCAATGTGAAGCCCAAGGTGGTGAGTGGCGAACACGCCGAGTGCGGCGGCGCCATGGTGAGCAAGATGCCCAAGGTCGTTTGGCCGAAGGGCACCTTCAACGACTCCGTCAAGGAGTGGCAGCAACAGTGGTTTTATATCACCGAACCACGCGGCAAAGAGTGGGCTGCACCACCTGAGTTCAGATCCGAAGCCCCATTGCGGATCACGTCCTGGCCCAAGAAGGGCCCGAACTAGACCTCGTTCGATGAGCTGTCACTGCTCCAGATGCGCGTTCAGAGCGTGGTTAACAAGGACGTCAAACTCGTCGACGTAGTCCAGGTGATGCTAGTTCGCCTAGTTCTCCCTTGCCAGCATCGAGCCTGCACTTTGTGGGAGTTCGACCCAACCGAGCACCAAACCCTTCGGGAGCTCTATGACTCCTCCCACAAGGATATCTGGAAGGTGCTCTTCAAGTCCGGCAAATCGTGGCCGGACTCCGCCGAGGACCGGGGGTATCAATTACCCCATTCTGCAAGCCCAGTAAGTTACAGCCACGCCCTGTCCATCCATGCTTAAGTTGGCATGTCATGAGGGAGACATTTTAACCGTGTTTCATCGTGACCTCAGGGATGGATTAAGAAGGTGGAGCGGATGCATTGTCCGGCCCCGCTGCCGGAGGAACCGGCCGGACCTCTTCTAACGAAGATGCTGGTCCCTATGCCTTACGAGGCGCCAAAGAAGGAGGACTCCAAGAAGGTCAAGAAGACCCGGAGTGGCCTCCGTCGCCGCGAGGCTTCGGACGCCAAATCCGAAGACTCCAGCGGCACTCCTTCTTCCGAAGACAAAGAGTAGGAAGGAGAGGAGGACGAGCCTCACTCTGCAGGTGGGAAGAAGCGTGCGGCTTCCCCGTCCCTGGAGGCCGGATCGCCCAAGAGGGGGAGAGGGTCCCATCCAGAGGCATCCACCCCGGCTGCCGATAATAGCCCGGAGTGGGATCCCAGAGCCCAGCCCCTGGAAAGATCGTAAGTAACCGAGTTCCAAATGCACCTATGCGTCCAGGGTCGTCGGGGTACAGTAGTTTTAACTGTTGCCACATCTCATATAGCCCGGCGAGATCTCCCGCCGGACAGTCCTCACTAGAGGACTCGTTAAGCTCGAATGCTGTGGCGAGCGAGACGCCTCCGGGGGCTCCTTTTCCAAAGTCCAGGCGCGACACCGAGGTGTCGTCTCAAAGAGATCCAGAGCCGGATAAGGTCCTGGAGACCTCTAAGGCTCCAGGATCAGGCGAGCGGCCGCCCTCCACGGAGGAAGGTTTGCCTACCCCTCCAGCAACCTCTGTCTACGCAGAGCTGCCGGGCGGTCTATCGACAGCATTAAAGAACACGTCTATCGTTGATGAACATCAGACCCTCATGGGTGCGGTGGTTGGAAAGATTCAGTTTGCCGAAAGCGGGCTGAATGAGTCCTGCCCTGGCCTTATAAAGGCTTTTGAGGTATGGTTTCTAAGAAAACCTTTGAGGAATCATCATAATATGAGTAGTAGCCCCTGATACACTGTCCGGCGAAAGATAGAGAGCCGGGCAGGGGATCAACTCCTCTTGTCATGTGAACCTTTGTTAATGACGTGTACCTCTTTGTGTGAAAACAGGCGTCTGCGGAGAAGACAACCGCTCATCAGGTGGAAGTGTCCGAACTGAAGCAGAGCCTGGAACAGGCCGAGGAAGAACTTGGCCGTGTGAGGAAGCAATTAGAGGAGAAGCAAGGTATGTTTAAACATTGTCTTGCATTAGGCACGAATGAGTAATTGTGCCTATTGAAAAGTATTTGTGTTGTACGCCCTAGGAGCGAGTGCCGAATATGAGGCGCTGAAGAAGGTTGTGGCTGATGCCAACTAGAAGGCTGCCGCCGAACATGCGCTTCGTGAAAAACACGAGGCCAGGGTCATCACAGCTGAACGGGAGCTCCAGGAGGCTGTGACGAAAAACGAGAGCTTGGAGCAGAGTCTAGTAGGGAAAGAATCCGAACTTGCCGAAGCTCTCCAAGCCGCGGAAGATGCTCGAGAAGAAGCCCGAGGTGCTGTACGGGATATTCAAGAGGCTCGGAAAGTTACGGCTGGTAAGGCCTGTTGTATTCGTGGCCATAATTACGTGATAGTGGGGAGAACTCTAAGCGGCAAGCTGAATTCTTTGATTTTACAGGGGTGTTTGTGGATCTGCCTCGCAGCATATCAGACGCCGCCCAATTCTACCGTACCGAGGAGAGGAAGTCTGCGGAGAGGAGCTTCTGGTCGCAGTATTTAGCGCCGAACTATCCGGTGCCTTTTATCGATCAGCTGAAGCAGCTGGTCGAACTGCACCAGGCGGCCGAACTAGCCATGAAGGACTTAGTTGTCCGGCTATGGCCTGCGGAGCCAATTCCAAGTAGTTACTTCGGACTCGTGAAGCGGATTGTGGGCGCCTGTCCTCGGCTTGATGCTATCAAGCGATCAGTCTGTATAGAAGGTGCGCGCATGGCGTTTGCCTGTGCAAAAGTGCATTGGGGCAAGCTTGATGTGGAAAAGCTGATGAATGAGGGGCCGTCGGAGGGTAAGGAGCACCGCAAGCCCGAACTGTACTATGAAGGTGTACTGAAGGGGGCCCGCCTTGCGGCGGATAAGTGTACCAAAGACATTATGTTTCCCTCAGGGCATTCATACCGATATTTGTAATATGGGATAATGGCGCTTTTATTATATATTTCCTATTTTGTTTGAACATATGTTCTTCCCGTGCGACTGTTTATTGTATGTAAATTCTGAGAGTTGGCCAGTCGTCGGCTTCAGCCCCCACGTAAAAAATTCGGGGGTGTTCGGGATATATCTGAACACTCTTTATCCCCTAGTTGGGTCCTTTTAAGGAGGTGTTTCTCACCACGAACCAGGCAATCAGACTATATGGCTTTACTACTCTCACTTAGCCATAGGAATTCGAGTATGGTAGGCGCAGCCCCTAGTGTTCGGAAGGCCGAACTAGGGGCTCTATTGGCGCCTGATCGGAAGACCGATCCGTCACAATCTGCATTTATAGTGGCGTTATGCGGAATAAATCTTTAAGGATTTTGCAACCTCTCGAACAGCTGACCAGCTCTCGCTGCATCATGAAGTCGATTTTTGGCTTTCTCTACTGAGGTGCTCGTCCGGCAGAACCGGGACACAATCGTAGTAGTTCTCCCAGCGCTACCTAAGCCGACGGAACGGAACATAAGGTACCAAAACATGGGAGCCGGGCAAACCCAACCAATGACCCAAGACATGATTCGGAGCTGATGCATATAGTGCTATAAGTTTGGGGTGCCGAGCGACCGAAAAGGTGGTCGGACTTTATTGCCGTACTGTGAAGCCCCTGGCATAACCGGGCGTAACACGAAGCATGGCTGCCATTTTGTGGCAAAGAGGCGTCGATGATAAATGACGGCCGGTACGTGTTATTTAAGTCTATGCATTGTAGTAGGATGATATGTCTATGCATATGAGTGCAATTTATGATTATGAAAAAGAGATGGTTTTTTGGCGGAACCTGTGATGGCCGGACTGGAGGGGGCTGTGAGTGGATCGAAAGTGAATCCGAACTGCCTTCTACCTGCATGGTCCTGTCCTTGTGTGTCCGGGCCGATTCCACGCTGCCAATCCTGTTCTGCATCAAAGTTAGTTTGTGAAGGAAAATGCTTGGAGGCAGCCAAACGTCCTCTTGTGGTTGGTCTAAGGGTTCCTTATCGGACCCTGGTGACCCCAGCCGATATACTGTGAAGCAGCGCGGACTCCTCAGTTGGTGTCCGGATAGTTGGCTGTCATATCAAAATTTTGATAGGCATGCATGACTTGCTACTCCGGCAGCTGTATGATTTCCGCTCTAAGGGCGGGGTTCGGCCTTGCACATAGGTGTGAGTATATCACCGGCGTTGGCCTAATGGTTTACCACGTGGAATCTAGTCAACGTGGTTCATCCCGTTAGCATACGGTAGGTTACCGTATGAGGGGAATGCGCCGATGGTGTGGCATTTTTTGGTTATCTGAGAACAATCGTTGGAGCGATGGGCCAATGAACTTGGCCTTTCCACCTGACATCTTGTAGAAGGTGTTTATTTGTAGATTCATACTCGCGGGGGCTTTATGTGTTATGGAGCCCCTGGACTACTAGGTCTAGGGGTACGACAATTGAATTGCTGTGGTTTGTATGATAGGGGGCGATCGGCCGTACTGTTGTGCTCTGGGGGGGTCTCTTGACTAGACGCCTCCCTTCATTTTTTCTGGCACACAACCGGTCGCTTTGTTTTGAGGATCTGGCATTCTCTATCGGTATGCTTTGCCGCCCTTCTAGGAGTACCGTGAATTTCACATGGTTGATCAAGTATGTGGCTCAGGCCGAATAGGCTTGAGCTGTTCTTTGTCCGTTGACCGGACTGGGGGTTGCTGGACTTGGCGCCAGCTTCCCTGACCATTGCACCGAGGCTTGAGGATGCCTCTTTGTGTATCCTTTGCCTTCCTGTTTTTCAGTGCCTATTCCATTCATGATAACATGTTTTCAAATTCAAGTACTGTCATTCTACTCTATCGCAATGCCATCTGCTTAATTTGGACATCATGCTTCTGAATATCTTATGCATTGTTATTCATCAGTATGTACTTCATCTGTCTACCATACCATGTTTTTTTACATTGAAGTGCTGTTCTAGTGCTCTGTTGCAATGCCATCTTATTTTCCCAATCATACACATGTATGTTGCCTTAGTTATTTCTGTATGTATTCCGCTAGCATATAATTTTACATTCAACTAGTGTTTTTTTTGCTGTGTTGTCCTGTCGTATCCTTAGCTCTTACACCATACTCCCTCCGTCCGGATTACATGTTGCCGAAATGGATAAAAAATGATGTATCTAGAACTGAAATACGCCTAGACCCATCCATTTTTTTTCCGGATGGAGGGAATACATGTCAATATGTCATGCCTATCTATTCTTCAATACCTATTCCATCTCTCTGCTATTGCATGTTTTATAATTAAGGCACCATTCTTCTATACAAGGCATGCAAGGGGAAGATGACTATGTTAGAATCTGAAGGGTTACAAACAAGGCCTTTTCAAATGATCCAAACGCCAGGAGATAATAAACCAACTCCAGTTTTTATAGATATTGCTCCAGCACAGAGAAACCCAACTCCTACTAATAATAAGCAGATTCCAGTGGCCAAAGAACTAGTCCGCTCCAGTCCAGCAAAAATATGTTAAGTAGCGTGTGCGTATCCTTGCATCATGAAATTTTATAGCATGCTGATCATATTTTCTACATGTTTCTTACTCATCTCTCTTTTAGAAAATAAGCTTAACAGATAGAAGAATTTCTGCAATGGTATCGTTTATGAGGAAAGATTCTTGCAGGAATTCTCTGTGCTCCAATGTAGATGTAAGTACCTGTCGGTGTACTAGAGTAGGGGTACCCTAGTATCCCAAACTTGTGCACGGGCAGTTGCAGCACCCCGCGGCAAGGCTTGCCGGGTGACCGCCAAGATCCTCCAGGGTTACTTTGGAGCCATTCAAGAACGCAAAGGCCCCGGCAAGAGGAGCTTGCCGGGAAGGCCAACCGGCCATTCAAGAGAAAAATATCCAAGCCAAGGAAACAAGTCCCCGGCAAGAGGAGCTTGCCGGGAAGGCCAACTAAGGCATCTCAAGGAACTTGCCGCGACGCGCCACGCGTCCCGGCAAGAACCGGTGAGCGACAAGCTTCCGGACGCGACAAGACAGCGACTGCGGCAAGGCACTTGCCGCGGCAAGCAACCATCCTGTACCCGCGCTCCAGCACATCCACCTACGTGTCGCCCTGGGGTCTTTTCCAGGGACGCGTGGCGGGAGGCTGTGCAGCCAAGGGTGCATGGTGGCCAGCGACGCTGGCAAAATCGCCATCGTGGCGAACGATGGCGCCCCTGACGGTCCCTTTTGCACTGTTTGGGCGACACAGACGGGCAATAAATGCTTTTGTCCCCTGCCGTCAGGGTTAGGTAGGATACACTGTATAGGTAGTTGCACCAACCGCAACTCCCTTTTCCATTTTTACCCTTGACTACATTGCCACCTGTCGGTGACCCCTTTAGCGTATAAAAGGAGGCCCATGCGCAACGTAGAGGAGGTTCGGAACCTGAGAGGCAGAAACACTCACGCTAGGTTCGGAACATTCGAAGCACTCAATATACACAAACAAGCAGCAGTAGGAGTATTATCTCTCCGGAGAGCTCCGAAGCTGGGTAAAACTGCTCGTGTGCTTCGCCTCGATCTGCTCTTCGTGCGATCTCCGCCCCCCGCCGAACCGAAAGGGGCTCTGGTCCCATAGGTGTTCGTGGACCGCCAGTTTCCCCACGACATCTTTGGCGCGCCAGGGAGGGGGCGTCGAGATTGTGTGAACCTGATCCGGCGTTCACACGAGCTAGATCCTCATTTTCTTCATCAACATGCCGCCGAAGAAGAAGGCTTCAGAGGCAGCAGTTCCATCCGCGTCGATCCCACCGCCACCGGAGCAAACGGGTGGTGGGGTAGACGCCGGAGGAAGAATAGACATCGGCGAGGGAGCCCACGGTGCTGCTAAGTCCAAGGACAAGGCTCCACAGACCTCGATGTCCGTCGATGCACCGCCCCCGTCTCAGGAGGCACGGGACCAACAGCGTCATGGTATTCGCCGTACCATACGCTCGTTGGACCAGGATCGAGCTGGTGGATCTCGGGAGGCTCAAGATCAGCATGCACGCCAACATGCTGGCACGAGCGTGGCATGGTCGCCGGGATGGGATGCTGCTCCTTCTAACATAGTTAGAAGTCCGAGCATATCCCGCTCCTCGCACCGTTCACCACTGCCACCCACCACTCGAGCAGAAGCTCTGGCGCGAGCTCAACTGCTCCTGGATTACCCTCCGACGTCAGACAAGATCGACGAATGGAGGGCCACCATCCAGAGTCTCATCGGCTTTGCCAACGGCGACACTCCGCGGCAACCGAGTGCGTCGCTGCCGCGGCAAGGCTGCCAAGCGCGAGCTGATGGCGATGAGACCAGGGGGGTGCAACCACCGTGCACTCTCCATCCCGAAGGCCAAGGTCGCCGACTCGTCGGATCCACGTCGACAGCGACTCCACTGCGTCATCGGATCCGCGAGCTCGCCGCGATCAGCGCCAAGTTCTTCATGAACGCCAGCAAGAAGACGCTCGAACTCGCATCGAGCGCCGAAGAGAAGCGCGGCGTCAATCAGACCAGCACGTTGGGCCCACTGTTGACATGCATGCGCCAGGGGAACCAGGCGACTTGCCATACGCGGTAGGTTGCCCTGCGTTCACTCCTGAGCTGCGGCAAGTCCAGTGGCCCAGCACGAAAAACTTCAAGCCAGATGTATCAGAGGAGTATGACGGTCAGACGCATCCATCGGAGTTCCTCAGCATCTACACCATCGCGGTGCAAGCTGCCGGGGGACGAGACGACAAGATCCTGGCCAACTACTTCCCTCTGGTACTCAAGCCCAATGTCAGATCTTGGCTCATGCACTTGCCGGACGGCTCCATATCTTCCTGGGCAGATCTCTGCCATCAGTTTGTCGGCGCCTTTACAGGCGGCCACAAGCCTCATGGCCAAGAGAGTGACCTCCATCTGCTCGCCCAGAAGGAAGGAGAGCCCCTGCGCAAGTATATTCAGAGATTCAGCCGCGTGCAGCACAACATCCCAGATGTCCACCCTGCCGCGGTGATCAGCGCGTTCCATCAGAACGTGCGGAACCGCAGGATGAGGGAGGAGATGGCGATGTGCAAGATCAGAGACGTCAGTGAGCTATATGCCCTGGCTGACAAGTGTGCACGTGCTGAGGAGGGGAGGAGGTTCCCCGGAGAGAATACAAAAGCGGCAGGATCTGACAGTGATGGGACCGCCCCGGCAAAGAAAAACCGGCGGCGAAACAATAGGAAGAAGAAAGGCAAAGACGTGCTAGTCGTTGAGTAGTCCGGCAATGGAGGCGGCGCCAAGGAAACCAAGGTTGGCAGCTCCGGCAAGGAGGTTGCCGCAGCCGCTGACAAGCAGGGCAACAACGACAAGCAGTACTGCAAGATCCACCGCACCAAGGGCCATGACCTCCAGAGTTGCAAGAAGGTTGAGCAGCTTGTTGAGCTGCAGAAAGCCGAGTACGAGCGACGCGACAAATAGAAGGCCCAGGAAGGTGCTGGGGGAGCTGGCAAGAAGCGTCCCGGCCGAGGAGGGCGCCGCGGCAAGGCCAAGCAAGGCCAAGATGACGACGACGAAGACATGGAAGATGATGAGGCCGATGAGCAGGAGTTTCAGAAAGCCACAGAGGTCCTGTGCGTTGGCGGTGGTGCTTCTCTGCATACTTCACACCGCCAGCTCAAACAGTGGGTGCGGGAAGTCAATGCAGCAGAACCACCCATCGAGTCACGCAAGCCTCTGAAGTGGTCCAGCACGCCTATCATATTTGATATTGAGGACCACCCTGATCGCATAACTGCGGTCGGGTGCTTGCCGATGTTGGTTTCACCAACTATCCGCAACCTCAAAGTCACCAAGATGTTAGTTGACGGCGGGGCCGGCTTGAACCTGATCTCCTCCGCGGTACTCCAGAAGCTCCAGATCCCTGACAGCGAGCTCGAAGAGACTGGCACATTCCAAGGAATCAATCCGGGAAGGAGCAAGCCGAAGGGAAAGATCACGTTGCCGGTAACATTTGGCAGCGAGTTGAACCTCAGAACTGAGAGGGTCACTTTTGACGTTGCTGACTTTCCATTGCCTTACAATGGGATACTTGGCCGTCCAGCACTCGCCAAATTCATGGCGGCCTCTCACTATGCATACAACGTACTGAAGATGCCAGGCCCGATAAGCGTCATCTCTGTCCCTGCCGACAAGAAGGATGCTCTTATCTGCGCCGACAAGATCTACCGGGAAGCAGCAGCCGCAGCAGATCGCAGATCACTTGCCGCTGAAGCTCCCGGGGCGAAGAAGACCAAGTCCGGCAAGAGCTCTGATGCCCACTCCGGCAAGCGCACCTCTTCGGAGTGCTGTGCTACCGTCGAGGACGCACCATCGAGCTCCACCGGCAAGTGTAAGAAGATGATGGCTGCTCCACCGGAGACCAAGAAGGTGTCCGCCAAGGAGGACGACACTGGTGGTACATTCACCATCAGTGCCACGCTCGACCCTAAATAGGAAAGCGCGCTCGTTGCTTTCCTGCGGGTGAACGTCGACGTGTTTGCATGGCAACTGTCTGACATCCCCGGTGTTCCCAGGGAAGTAATCGAGCACCACCTTGCCGTTTGTCCTCACGGGCGGCCCGTCAAGCAGAAAGTCAGGAAACAAGCAGTGGAGCGCCAAGAATTTATAGCAGAAGAAATCAAGAAATTGGAAGCAGCAGGCCTTGTCAGAGGAGTGCTTCATCCCACGTGGCTGGCCAATCCTGTAGTCGTGCGCAAGGCAAATGGGAAATGGAGGCTTTGTATAGACTTCACTGATGTCAATAAAGCTTGTCCCAAAGACCCATTTCCCTTGCCGCGCATCGACCAGATTGTTGACTCCACAGCCGGATGCGACTTGCTTTCATTTCTTGATGCATACTCCGGATATCATCAGATCTTCATGGCAGAAGAGGATGAAGAGAAGACCGCATTCATCACCCCGTGTGGCATGTACTGTTTTGTACGGATGCCCTTCGGTTTAAAGAATGCTGGTTCAACATTTGCAAGGGTAGTCCATCATGCTTTTGAGCCACAGATACACAGAAATGTAGAAGCCTACATGGATGACATAGTGGTCAAGAGCAAGGACAAGGCTACTCTGATCCAAGATTTAGATGAGACATTTGCAAATCTGCGCAAGATCAACCTCAAGCTCAACCCCGAGAAGTGCGTATTTGGAGTCCCTTCTGGCAAGCTTCTCGGGTTCTTTGTGTCTCAACGGGGGATTGAAGCCAATCCCGACAAGATCAAAGCCATTGAGCAGATTGAAGCCCCGAAGAGCGTCAAGGATGTACGGAGGCTTGCCGGTTGTGTGGCTGCTCTCAGCAGGTTTATCTCTAGATCTGCTGAGCGCGCCCTGCCATTTTTCAAAATTTTGAAAAAGGCAGGTCCAATGAAATGGACTCCGGAAGCGGAGGCTGCGCTGCAGGACTTAAAGACATACCTATCCTCCACTCCAATACTTGTCGCACCTAAGCCACAAGAGAAGTTGCTGCTGTATATAGCGGCAACCAATCAAGTGGTTAGTGTTGCGTTAGTAGCGGAGAGGGAGGCGGACGATGAGCCAACAACCACGGCAGATGCATCCAGCGACAAGCAGGGGGCTTCTCCGACAAGCTCTGGTCCCGACAAGGATAGATCTGCGCAGACGCCTAAGAAGGTGCAGAGAAGGATGGTGCAGCGCCCAGTTTACTTTGTCAGTTCCCTTCTGCAGGGGGCTAGATCAAGGTACTCTGGTGTGCAGAAATTGCTATTCGGCCTCCTGATGGCCTCGAGAAAGCTGCGCCATTACTTCCAAGCACATGACATAACAGTTGTCACTCGTTTCCCGTTGAAGAGAATACTGCAAAATCCAGAAGCAACGGGCAGGATAGTCGAATGGGCACTGGAACTGTCAAGCTTCGGTCTCAAGTTTGAGAGTACTGCAACTATCCAAAGCAGAGCGTTGGCGGAGTTCATAGCAGAATGGACGCCAACACCAGACGAAGAAATTCCAGAAATAAGCATCCCCGTCAAGGAAGCGAGCAAAGAGTGGCTGATGTACTTTGATGGTGCTTTCTCGCTGCAAGGCGCCGGTGCGGGCGTGCTGCTTGTCGCACCCACCGGAGAGCACCTCAAGTACGTAGTCCAGATGCACTTTCCCAAGGAGCAAGCGACAAACAATACTGCAGAGTATGAAGGTTTGCTTGCCGGCCTCAGGATCGCGGCTGACCTTGGGATCAAGAAGCTCATTGTCAGGGGTGACTCGCAGCTTGTCGTTCGACAAGTGAACAAGAGTTACCAGAGTCCGTTGATGGAAGCTTACGTGGATGAAGTGAGGAAGCTAGAAGAGCACTTTGACGGCCTACAGATGGAACATGTTCCAAGGGCTCAGAATGACATAGCCGATGGCCTGTCAAAGTGCGCTGCACTGAAGTTACCTGTGGAACCAGGGATCTTTGTGCTCAAACTGACTCAGCCGTCTGTGACACCATCAACTAGACAGAGCAAGAAGAGGAAGTTGATTTCTGGTGACTACTTTCCGGCAGAGCTCCCCGAAGCCGCCGCCAAGAAGGTCCCCAAGATCAATGCCAAGAGTGCTGAGGAGTAGTCTGCTCCGACAAGTCCTAGGGCTTGCATCATTGAAGCAGACGCTCCCGACAAGCTTTGCTCCGGCAAGCTTGCCGGGGAACATCAAGCTCCGGCTGAACCACAGGTTCTCGCCGTAGAAGCGGATGTTCCCGCAGCAGCAGATATGCCTTTAGTCCTTGTTGTCGAGCCGCAAGCTCCAGCATGGGCACAGCAGATTGTCCATTTCCTTCAGACAGGAGAACTTCCCGAAGAGCAAGAAGAAGCGGAAAGAGTAGCCCGGCAGTCAAGTATGTACCAGTTTGTTGACAACACACTGTACAGAAGAAGACTCAACGGTGTGAAATTGAAGTGTATTCACCGGGAAGATGGACAGAAGCTGTTGGCAGAGATACATGGAGGCATATGTGGTCACCACATTGGCGCTAGAGCCCTTGCCGGCAAAGCTTTCCGGCAAGGTTTCTTTTGGCCGACAGCCCTCCAGGATGCAACTGCACAAGTAACCAAGTGTGAAGCGTGCCAGTTCCATTCCAAGCAGATACACCAGCCAGCTCAAGCTCTCCAAACGATCCCTTTATCCTGGCCATTTTCGGTCTGGGGGCTCGACATCCTCGGCCCCTTCCCCCGAGCTGTCGAGGGCTTTGAGTACTTGTACGTCGCAATCGAAAAGTTCACAAAGTGGCCGGAAGTGGAACCAGTGAGGAAGGTGACAGCACAGTCAGCAGTCAAGTTCTTCAGGTCGATTGTTTGCCGTTTTGGGATCCCTAACAGGATCATCACCGACAACGGCACACAATTCACGAGTTGCACCTTCATGCAGTACGTCCAAGATCTTGGCGCCAAGGTCTGCTTCGCTTCTGTTGCTCATCCAAGAAGCAACGGTCAAGCGGAGAGGGCTAATGCTGAAGTGCTGCGCGGACTCAAGACCAGAACTTTCGACAGGCTGCACAAGTGCGGAAGAAACTGGATTGAGGAGCTGCCGGTGGTTCTTTGGTCGATCAGGACGACGCCAAATCGAGCCACTGGACAGACACCCTTCGCTCTAGTCTATGGAGCGGAGGCAGTTCTCCCCACGGAACTCGTATACGGGTCGCCTCGAGTGCTCACTTATGATGAGCTTGAGCAAGAGCAGTTGCGGCAAGATGACGCGCTGTTCCTTGAGGAAGACCGTCTTCAGGCTGCTGTACGAGCTGCTCGATACTAGCAAGCTTTGTGCCGCTACCATAGCCGCAAAGTTAATGCCAGAAGTCTCGAGGAAGGCGACCTTGTTCTTCGGCGCGTTCAGTCCGCCAAGAATTCCAACAAGTTGACGCCGAAGTGGGAAGGCCCTTACCGGGTGAAACGAGTCACGAGGCCTGGCGCTGTCCGCCTTGAGACCGAAGATGGCACTCCGGTGAGCAACTCCTGGAACATTGAGCATCTTCGTAAGTTTTACCCGTAGGGCGCGGTTGCCGGAACCTGTTCCGGCAACCACCTTTTGTACAAGTCTTGCCGCTGTTGCATGTAATCCTTTGTACAAAGCCGGGCGTAGATCCCATGCATAAGTAAAGCTCATGTGCTCAGCACATCTTGTCGATTACATGCTTTCTATTTTTGCATCTGTTATTTGACACTTTGTGCAGCACCTGCCCCGGTAAGCAATAACGAGCCATAAGGCTCCATATCGTTATTTTCTCTTCTTTCTTTTTCTCGAAGGAAAGGAAGGTTCCCTCGCACACAAGTTTGCCAGGGGGGGGGGGGGAAGGAGAAGATAATGGTGTGGACAGGGCCTTGTTCAAGGAAGTTTCACCTTGCCGGGAAGCAATCGACAGAAAA
This sequence comes from Triticum dicoccoides, assembly GCF_002162155.2. Taxonomy (NCBI): domain Eukaryota; kingdom Viridiplantae; phylum Streptophyta; class Magnoliopsida; order Poales; family Poaceae; genus Triticum; species Triticum dicoccoides. The sequence goes on from NC_041385.1 coordinate 832,425,797, forward strand.
GCTAAGTTGCCAAAGTTTGAGCAATTAGTTCTAATTTTTTTTAAGTTATCTTCCTTGAACGATCGACCTTTGTATGGAAAACCTGTGCGCGGAGGAACCAATTCGCAGCTACTTGCGCCCTTACTTTGTTTCGAGTCCGCTCAACAACTTAAGTGAGCTGCAACTAGTTCGCGACAAGGTTTCTTGCCGGAAGCAGCACCGCCAGCAGGCTGCTGATGTTCCGCACTCAGCGCTCGCGGCTCAGGTGCCTGCGCCGGCAAGTTCCCTAAAAGCGTAGGGTAAAAGCATACAAAACAAGGAATCAAGTAAACGAAATAACATGGCAATTGATACCCGAAACAAAGTTATATTACAAGATAACTTGTCGCAGCTCTAATAGATTGTTCCTATGACGTGAACAACAGCGACAAGACAAAAGAAAAAGATACAAAGGGCGGCCTAGTCTACGCGGTCGCCTTCCACCCTCTTGATTCCGCTCACCTTGTCCACAATGGGTGCGACAAGGGCCTTGAGGGCTTCAAGATCAGCATCTGCCGGCAGGGACTTGAGGACGTTGGTGAAGTTGAGGCCTGGGTTGCGGAAGGCCACCTTCACCAGCACCTTCTGAAGAGCTCCTGCGCAGATCCTGCGTGACTCGTCGGCCAGCTGCTTTGGGATCTTCTCCCGGAGCTGCTGGAGGGCCGTCGCCACGCCCTTGAAGAACAAGCTGAGCTTGGCGCTGGGCTGGAGATGCTCGTCGGAAGGATACCCAAAGTCCTCCATCCCCAGCTGCGCCAGCTCCCCATCGATGACTGCGGCGATATTCACTAGACCCTCGGTCCAGTGCTCCACCGTCTCCCTGAACGAGTTCTGGGTAACGGCAATACTCGCCAGCAGCGCTTCGTCAGCCTTGACCTTCTCCGCCAAGGCCACCTCCCGCTCCTTGGTGCTGTCCAGCGTCTGAGTCAGCGTGGCCAGCTTCAGCTCGAGATCCGCGTTGGAGTCCTTGGCGGCGCTGAGCTCCTTGCCCCTCTCAGCGAGAAGACCCTGCAGCTCACCATGAGCGGCAGCATCCTTTTCACGTTCGCGCTTGAGCGTGGCGAGCTCCTCGCCGCTCGTCTTGAGGTTGGCCTCCAGCTGTGCCACCCTCGTCTCCAACTCCTTCTTGGCGGCCTCGGCAGCTGCGGCAGCGTCCCTTGCTTCCTTGAGGGCCCCGCCAAGCGCTTGCTCGCGCCCGACAAGCTCTTCCTCATAGCTGTCGAGGTAGGCCTTCTGCTGCACCAGCTCACCCTCCCGCGCGGCCTGCTTCTCGGCAGCCAGCCTTTGCTGCTCCTCAGCTTCGGCCTTCTCGAGGAGGAAGGCCGTGCGCTCCTCGGCAAGCTGCTCCCGCTCCTGCGCCACCGACCGGAGAGCTTCTTGGTTGGCGCTTAGGAGTTCCTCCGCGCGCTTCTCCATGTCCACACCCGCCTTCGCGACGAGCGCTTCCCGGGAGGCCAGCTTGGCCTGCTGCGCGCGGTAGAGCAACGTAAACCTCCGCAGCAGCCGCTCCTCTTCAGGCTCGTCGCTGCTGCCTGGCGTGTCAACCAACGACAGCCCGGTGGAGGCAAGCAGCTCTTCATCGAAGCCCTCTCCTTCGACCGGCGCCCTGGAGCTCGACGCCCACGGGAGCTGGATGAAGATGCCGTCGCCGGCCTTCAGATAGGCGCTGGGCTGGGGCTCTTCGGAGCCTGACGCTGCAGCGGAGGCAGAGGGATCGGCGGTCGGTGCAGCGCTCGGCGCTCCTGCGGCCTCGGGGCCGTTAGTACGATCGCCAGACCCCTCGCCTTCTGCGGCAGCAGCCTTGGCGGCCTCCTCGACGACGGGCTCGTCGGCACCGGCCTCTCCTTCGGCGGCGGCGGCATCGTCAGCATTGCTACGCGCGTTCCCCTCATCGGCGGCCTCGGTCTCCATTGGCTCTGTAGATGGATTTGAAGAATGGAGGAGAGAGAAAAGTCAAGCAAATACTCAAAGAGAAAATCAGAAGAAGAAGAACCCAAGGGAAGTTCTCAGGCGAGCGGATTACCTGAGCTGGGATCCGCAGTCGTGGTCTCAACCACCGGAGGATCACTAGTGCCGTCCCTTGCCGGGGAACTGCCCCTTGCCGGAGAGTTCTCCCTTGCCGGGGAGCCCTCCCTCGGCGGCGTAGTTGAAGCAGATGGCGCTTCGGGAGCGGTCTCCGGACCCTCTTGGTGAGGCTGCTCTGCTCCTACACAAATTCAACAGACAAGATATCAGCAAAGAAACAACACCCATGAGCGCCTGTCAGCAAGAAGCAAACCATAAACTTACGCTGGGGGCTGCACTGGGGGCTGCTCTGAGGAGTAGTTGCCGGGTCCGTCAAGGTGGTCTCAGATAC
>NC_041385.1:832428434-832497729 GCF_002162155.2 Triticum dicoccoides
GATATCATCCTCGATGACAATCACCGGGGCCTTGGCCCTCTTCGCCGCTCTCTGGGCCAGCGTCCTGAAAAGGAATAGGTTCAGATTGAAGCAAGTCAGATACAAGACAAAAACAACAAGATTGAAGAATTACAAGTGCAACAAAGAAACTTACTCTTCCTCTTCCTCGTCGGAGCTCAGCGCGGAGAGGTCGAAATCCGGCCCGCCTCCGGTACGGCGAGGTGGAGGAGTGGGTTCCCTTGCCCGCTTGGCAGGGGCAGTAGCGGTGGTTCGGGAGGGCCCCACTCCAGTTGCTGCAGCGGCAGGAGGTGCTCCCGCGGTAACAGAGCTTGCCGCGGTGGAGCGCGTCGTGCGCTGCGGCGGCTGTTGACCCGTTTGCCGCCCCGCTACGTCCCCGGCCCTGCGGAGACGCCTTCTTGGTGCGGCTGGAGGCTCTACTTGCAGCAGGCTGCCCGAAGGAACGGGCTCGACAAGATCTTCTTCGCCGGGCTCGTTCGATTCGTCTTCGGGCCCGACAAGCTCTTCTTCCTCGCCGACAAACTCCTCGCGCTCGGCAAGGCTTGTCGCCTCCGCTGCCTCCGCCTCCTCCACGGTGAACCCGAACTCACCTGCGGCAGCTGCTGCCGCAGCCTCTTCCGCCCTGGTGGCGATGAGCTGCAGCTCCGCGTCAGTGGTGTCGCGGGTGAGGCTTTTCTACTCGTCGGCGCGGACCGACACTTCTTCTAAGCTGTCGAAGAACGCCCGCACGACATCATCCGTAGGCTCTTGCCAAGTTGGTACGATTCCGTGCGAATCGCACAACAGCATCATGGCGCGGATGCGGTCAAGCGACGAGTTGTTGCACAATGGAACGACGGCCCGCGGCAAGGTGAATGGGTGCTGGGGGTCGCGCTTGAACAACTCCGACAGCGTCGCGTCCAGCTCCAGGACGGTGAAGTTGAAATTGAGGCCTGGCCGCAGCCTCATGATGTCCGCCGAGTTCTTGAACTCCCAGGCGGGCCTCCCCCTCTCCTGCAGGGGGGCGATGCGGCGGCGAAGGAAATCTGCGCCGACTGCGCCTACGGTGAGCCCGGCAAGCCATAGGCGGAGGATTCTGGTAACAGCGATCTTCAGCCTCTTGTCTTCCGGGGCCACGTTGCTCCAATCGTTGCCGCGCACTATTGGGGCTCGGCGCACGGTAGTAAACGGCTACGGGTTCTCCTCAACGATCCAACACCACTCCGCTCTCCACTCCTCCCAGTTGCTGCGAAGCTTGCCCTCCAGATACGCCTCCTTCTTGCCAACTCTCGAGATCCAGGCTATCCCTCCGGCAAGCGGCTCTCCTCTCTCGACCCGAGGCATGAAGAAGTGGCGGAAAAGGGCTACATTGGGGTGGACTCTGACAAAGTTCTCGCACAGATGTGCGAAAACGGCCATGGTCAAGACAGCGTTGGGGGTGAAGTCTAGGAGGCGGAGCCCGTACGTGTTCATAATGTCGCAGAAGAACTCCGAGAAGGGCGGGCAGAGCCCGCAATAGAAGAACAATGCGAAGAATGGGTACCCGTTTGGCGCTACTTCAGATGCGGCGGCCGGGAGTACCCTCATGCGCGGATGCGCTCGCGTCTCCGTCGACCAGAAGAGGTAGAAGAACTCCCTCAGCTCCTTCGCGCCGAGCTGAGGGGAGAAGATCGCCCGCTCCTTCCGCAGCGCCGTGAGCCGCTGCGCTTCGGCCGACTTCACACCCTTCCCCTTGTCGGCTTTCGGAGCCATGGCGGAGGTGGTGAGGGAGGTTGACGGCGTTGGTGGTGCTGGTGGCAATGGAGGGGGCGAAGCGCTGCTCTCTCTCGGCTTCGAGAAGAATGGGAGAGCGGCGGAGCTTTTGAGATTGGGAGCAACAAACGGCAGGATGGATGAACCGCCCCTGTTTCCTCTGCTTATAAAGAGGGAGGGGGCGGACGTTTCGCCCTTCCGAATAAAGAAACCCCCCACGATCACTCCCCACGACGCCGCGTTCGACGCGTGCCGTTGGGGAGGGCGTGGTGGGGGCGGAGTAAGTTGCGGCGTAACCCAAGCCGCGCGTACCCGTGCCCTGTTTTGGGCCTCGCCCAACAACGCTCGGCACCGTGTGTGGCCCAGGACCGGGGGCTCCTGTCGGTGTACTAGAGTAGGGGTACCCTAGTATCCCGAACTTGTGCACGGGCAGTTGCAGCACCCCGCGGCAAGGCTTGCCGGGTGACTGCCAAGATCCTCCAGGGTTACTTTGGAGCCATTCAAGATAGCAAAGGCCCCGGCAAGAGGAGCTTGCCGGGAAGGCCAACCGGCCATTCAAGAGCAAAATATCCAAGCCGAGGAAACAAGTCCCCGGCAAGAGGAGCTTGCCGGGAAGGCCAACTAAGGCATCTCAAGGAACTTGCCGTGACGCGCCACGCGGCCCGGCAAGGCCCGGTGAGCGACAAGCTTCCGGACGCGACAAGACAGCGACTGCGACAAGGCACTTGCCGCGGCAAGCAACCATCCTGTACCCGCGCTCCAGCACATCCACCTACGTGTCGCCCTGGGGTCTTTTCCAGGGATGCGTGGCGGGAGGCTATGCAGCCAGGGGTGCATGGTGGCCAGCGACGCTGGCAAAATCGCCATCGTGGCGAACGATGGCGCCCCTGACGGTCCCTTTTGCACTGTTTGGGCGACACAGATGGGCAATAAATGCTTTTGTCCCCTGCCGTCAGGGTTAGGTAGGATACACTGTATAGGTAGTTGCACCAACCGCAACTCCCTTTTCCATTTTTACCCTCGACTACGTTGCCACCTGTCGGTGACCCCTTTAGCGTATAAAAGGAGGCCCATGCGCAACGTAGAGGAGGTTCGGAACCTGAGAGGCAGAAACACTCACGCTCGGTTCGGAACATTCGAAGTACTCAATATACACAAACAAGCAGCAGTAGGAGTATTATCTCTCCGGAGAGCTCCGAAGCTGGGTAAAACTGCTCGTGTGCTTCGCCTCGATCTGCTCTTCGTGCGATCTCCGCCCCCCCCCCCCGAACCGAAAGGGGCTCTGGTCCCATAGGTGTTCGTGGACCGCCAGTTTCCCCACGACAGTACCTGTTGTATATCACTATATTTTTACATCAGCATGTATTTTGTTAATCGGCATGAATCCAACCTTTATCTGATCTAAATTTAGTTGTAGCAAAATGTATGATTAAAGGCCACAATGTTGATTTTTGTAAGGAAAACTGCCTGGTAGTTTTGCATCCTGAGCTGCATGAGTGTACTATCTCATATCAGTGGGTTTGAATACTTTGGTTCTGTAGTGGGGTTTTCAGTGTTTTTTTACTGTGTTGTCCTGTCGTATCCCTAGCTCTGACATCATACTCCCTCCATCCAGATTAAATGTCACATAAATGGATAAAACTGGATGTATCTAGAACTGAAATACGCCTAGACCCATCCATTTATTTCCGGATGGAGGGAATACATGTCAATATGTCATGCCTTTCTATTCTTCAGTACCTATTCCATCTCTGCTGTAGCATGTTTTATAACTGAATCACCATTCTTCTATATAAGGCATGCAAGGGGAAGACGGCTATGTTAGAATCTGAAGGGTTACAAACCAGGTCTTTGCAAAAGATCCAAACGTCAGAAGATAATAAACCAACTCCATTTTTCATAGATACTGCTCCAGCACAGAGAAACCCAACTCCCATTGATAATAAGAAGATTCCAGTGGCCAAAGAACTAGTCCGCTCCAGTCCAGCAAAAGAATGTCAACTCCATCCTAAGAAGCATGTGCGTATCCTCGCATCATGAAATTTTATAGCATTTTGATCATATTTTCTACATGTTTCTTACCCATCTCTCTTTTAGAAAATAAGGTTAAACATAGAAGACTTCCTCCATTGGGATCGTATTCAAGGAAAATATCTTGCGGGAATTCTCTGTGCTCCAATGCTGATGTAAGTACCTGTTGTATATCACTATATTTTTACATCAACATGTATTTTGTTAATCGGCGTGAATCTAACTTTTATCTGATCTGAAATTAGTTGTAGCAAAATGTTAAAGGCACCAATGTTGATTTTTGTAAGGAAAACTGCCTGGTAGTTTTGCATACCGAGCTGCATGAATGTACTATCTCATATCACACACATTACTGAATTGTAGTGCTTCTCTGGTTGCCCATTCATTCATTGTGTCAATGTTGCTTTCGTAGTACCTTACCTGGCTGATGATAGCTGTGCCATATTGTGTTAATTTGGTGTAGGCTAGTTGCCCAAACGTTCGTTGTGTCAATGTTGCTTTCCTATTATCTGACTTGGCCAATGATAGCAATGCTAGTGTGTTAATTTTGTGCAGGCTGCTGAAGATAAGAAGACAAACTCTAAAAACAGCAAGGCAACCCCATTGTTTCTTTCCAGTAAATCTAGGCCAGGTAATATGGCAATAACTCATGATTAATCTATTTGGTTCCCGTCCTAAGTTATGTTATGATGCAGTGGTCGAGACACTCTCCACTATCAATAATACAAGCCTGCCAAAATCGCCATCTGAATCTGTTCAGTATCCTCTGTCTCGAATGCAACGGAATAAATGTATGTTTGTGAACCAATTAATGGCTGAAGTGATGATGGAAATGGTGGATGAATCAGAGGTGCAGAGTCGTGCGACACAACAACTGATCAATGTTTTCAGAGACAGTGTAGCAAAGAAGCAAGAACTTGCCCACATGCATATGGGCGTCATCTGTGCTGAGGTTGGAGATTGTGACGTTGTAGATGGTTAGGTTCTGCTCATTTATTTGCACTGGCATCAATCTTTGATTGCCCAGTGGATGTAATTTCCTGTAATATATGCTGGATGTGCAACGTTATTCCCTGTATGCCGTACCTTTGCTTGATCGGTTTTGGTCCTGTGCATAATTGCTCGTCGTAATGGGCTCAAATTATCTAATTTGGCCTAAAGACATGTACGAACTTTAGCGGCCCATTAAGTTAATGGGCCGTTACTAGGCCGAAAGTTAATGGTCGGCCCTCTTACCTCCCGGGTCGTTAACATGCCGACACCGAAGCGGGCCTCAGGTGGCCCCAATTTATTTCATGGGCCATTAACAGGCCGTTACTAAGTTTGGGCTACATATGGCCCAACTATACTGTAGGCCTTTAGCAGGCCGAAAGAGACAGCGGGCTTGTACTGGACCATGAAGAGCATGGGCCGCTAAGAGGACGAAAGTCAGGTCGTATTGTAAATGGCCCAACTGTGTTGTGGGCCTTTAGCAGGCCGAAAGAGAAACCAGGCTGGTATTGGACCATGACGGGCATGGGCCATTCAAAGGCCAAAGCTAAGTTCTGACTACAAATGGCCCAACTCATTTATGGTCCATTAACAGGCCGAAAGGCACATAGGGCCGGGAATTGGCCTAACACTTAAATGGGTCGCTAAAAGGCCAAAACTCAGGTCTGACTACAAATGGCCCAACTGATTTATGGGCCATCAACAGGCTGAAAGTGACACCGGGCCAGAAATTGGCCCAACACTTAAATGGGCCGCTTAAAGGCCGAAACTCATGTCCGACTACAAATGGCCCATCACAATTATGGGCCGTCAACAGGTTGAAAGACACACCGGGTCGGAAATTAGCCCAACATTTAAATGGGTTGCTAAAAGGCCGAAAGATGTATATTCTCAAAATTGGCCCATCCATTAAATGGGCCGTTAACAGGCCGAAATCTCATCGGGCCGATATTGAGCCCAAATATATAGCGGGCCATTAACGGGCTCGAACTGACGATGGGCTGCAATGGTGTCAAATCTTTAACAGGCCGTTGATGGGCCGAATTGGCACATCTCGTATGGGCCGTGGGCTTAAATGGACCTGACACAAGTAGGCCTTATATGGGCCGGCCTGCTAATTTTTACTGGGCCGACCTTTTTCACCGGAATGGGCCACTGATGTCTACTACACAACCTTATTCTTGTAGACGTTGTTGGGCCTGCAAGTGCACAGGTTTGTAGGACAGTAGCAAATTTCCCTCAAGTGGATGACCTAAGGTTTATCAATCCGTAGGAGGCGTAGGATGAAGATGGTCTCTCTCAAACAACCCTGCAACCAAATAACAAAGAGTCTCTTGTGTCCCCAACACACCCAATACAATGGTAAATTGTATAGGTGCACTAGTTCGGCAAAGAGATGGTGATACAAGTGCAATATGGATAGTAGATAAAGGTATTTGTAATCTGAAATTATAAAAACAGCAAGGTAACAAGTGGTAAAAGTGAGCGTAAACGGTATTGCAATGATAGGAAACAAGGCCTAGGGTTCATACTTTCACTAGTGCAAGTTCTCTCAACAATAATAACATAGATAGATCATATAACAAGCCCTCAACATGCAACAAGGAGTCACTCCAAAGCCACTAATAGCGGAGAACAAACATAGAGATTATGGTAGGGTACGAAACCACCTCAAAGTTATTCTTTCGGATCAATCTATAAAAGAGTTTGTACTAGAATAACACCTTAAGACACAAATCAACCCAAACCCTAATGTCACCTAGATACTCCATTGTCACCTCAAGTATCCGTGGGCATGATTATACGATATGCATCACACAATCTCAGATTCATCCAACCAACATAAAAGTACTTCAAAGAGTGCTCCAAAGTTTCTACCGGAGAGTCAAGAACGTGTGCCAACCCCTATGCATAGGTTCCCAATGTCACGAAACCCGCAAGTTGATCACCAAAACATACATCAAGTGGATCGCAAGACATACATCAAGTGTTCTCATAAAAGACTCAATCCGATAAGATAACTTCAAAGGGGAAACTCAATTCATCACAAGAGAGTAGAGGGGGAGAAACATCATAAGATCCAACTACAATAGCAAAGCTCGGGATACATCAAGATCGTGCCATAGAGGGAACACGAGAGAGAACACGAGAGAGAGAGAGGGAGAGATCAAACACATAGCTACTGCTACATACCCTCAGCCCAGAGGGTGAACTACTCCCTCCTCGTCATGGATAGCACCGGGACGATGAAGATGGCCACCGGTGATGGGTTCCCCCTCCGGTAGGGTGCCGGAACGGGCTCCCGAGAGGTTTTTGGTGGATACAGAGGCTTGCGGCGGTGGAACTCCCGATCTATCTTCTGTTCTAGGAGTTTTAGGGTACGTGAGTATATATGGGTGCAAGGGGTACGTCGGTGGACCTCCGGGGTGCTCACGAGGCAGGGGGAAGCGCCCTAGGGGGGTGGGCGCACCCCCACCCTCGTGGGCAGCCCGAGACTCCCCTGATGTGCACTCCAAGTCTATTAGGTGGGTTATTAACTTCTCCAGTTGATTTCGTTCCATTTTGACTCCGTCTGATATTCCTTTTCCTCGAAACACTGAAATAGGCATAAAACAACAAATCTGGGTTGGGCCTCCGATTAATAGGTTGGTCCCAAAAATAATATAAAAGTGGATAATAAAGCCCAATATTGCCTAAAACAGTAGATAAAGTAGCATGGAGCAATAAAAAATTATAGATACGTTGGAGACGTATCAAGCATCCCCAAGCTTAATTCCTGCTCGTCCTCGAGTAGGTAAATGATAAAAAGATAATTTTTGTTGCGGAGTGATACTTTGGCATAATTTCAATGTAAATCTTCTTAATTATGGTATGAATATTCAGATCCGAAAGATTCAAGACAAAAGTTCATATTGACATAAAAGTAATAATACTTCAAGTGTACTAATCAAAGCAATCATGTCTTCTCAAAATAGAATGGCTAACGAAAGTTATCCCTACAAAATCATATAGTCTGGCTAAGCTCTATCTTCATCACACAAAGTATTTAATCATGCACACAACCCCGATGATAAGCCAAGCAATTGTTTCATACTTTAGTAATCTCAAACTTTTTCAACTTTCACGCAATACATGAGTGTGAGCCATGGACATAGCACTATAGGTGGAATAGAATGGTGGTTCTGGAGAAGACAAAAAAGGAGAAGACAGTCTCACATCAACTAGGCGTATCAACGGGCTATGGAGATGCCCATTAATAGATATCAATGTGAGTGAGTAGGGATTGCCATGCAACGGATGCACTAGAGCTATAAATATATGAAAGCTCAACAAAAGAAACTAAGTGGGTGTGCATCCAACTTGCTTGCTCACGAAGACCTAGGGCACTTTTGAGGAAGCCCATCTGTCGTGGAATTGTCACGTCAGATGTCCTCGTGAAAGGACTTAGTTGTGGAGCCATCGCAACTAGGAAGCTTGAAGGGGTTAAAAGGGACAAGGGACACAAGCGACTTTTATACTAGTTCGGCCCCTTACGGTGAAGGTAAGGCCTACGTCTAGTTGGGTTGGTATTGATGTTTCGATGACCAGGGAGCGAGATACGCTATGCCTGGCTCTCGATGGGTTGTTTCTTGCCCTAAGTCGCCCGCAGGTCGTCCCCTTATATACACGGGTTCACGTCCTGCGGCTTACAGAGTCCCGGCCGGCTTATACACAATGTCCGGCTCGGTGACTAGCTAAATCTACCTTATAATACAAGTAATAATATTATAGCGGTTTACTACAACGGGCCTTAAGTCGCCCGTGGGCCTTTAAACTTTATATGAACCGCCATCTTCATACTTTGGTCTTGGGCTTCTCCTTGGTGAATCTTATTTGCGTAACCCGGCCCCTCCTGGCCGGTTTACACAAATAGTTATATCCCCAACATTAGGCCCTAGATTGATTTGAACCGGTTCATGTCAATCTCAAAATACCTTATGAACCGTCTTGTAGTCTTTTATCTTGCGCGAAGGATTTTAACCCGCCGTGACGTCATCATTCAAATCCGGGTTAAGTCACTGTGACGTCATCTTCATTAAAGATTTATTTTATTCCGTCACATCTTCAATGGATCTTTGTCTTTATTGTCCGTCCCGAGAATCGAGGCGCCAGAGCCGCTGGATAACGAATGTTATCTCCTCGTTTTTCGCGCCCACTCAGGCAGTCTTCCCTTATAAATAGAGCGACCTAGGTCTTCCCCCTCGGTCATCATCTTCTTCTCGCCTCCTCCCGAGCTCTGCTGCCGCCATCGTCGAACCTCTCCTCTTCACCGACTCAGGCCCCTGCATCGACCTGACCTTGACCAGAGATCGACGGCGAACCTCCGCGGCGCATCCTCATCTGTAAGTTCCTCACATTCCCTTCCTCAGATCCGCATTAGGTCGTGGCTGAGTTCGTCGGTGTTTATCACTGTCTGACACCAAACCCTCGCTAGTTCCTTCCAATGCCCAGTTTAGATCATCAGAACTACGTAGAACTGCTACGGCGCTTGCTTGTATTGATCCTGCACAGGGATAGATCTCATTTCCCTTGTGTAGAACCTCTGTTCGAGCATATGAGCTTCTCTGCTCTGTTTTTAGGTCTAGGAATTTTTCCTTTCCAGAGCAATATTTTGATCCAGAGTTAAATAGCTGTCCTCTGTGAAACTTGTTTTTATCACCCGGACAACCCTCGTCTGGTAAATGCCCTGGAACACAACTGTCAAGGTGTCCGGTTTAAATAAATGACACAGAACCTTAATTGCTCCTCATGACCCGGAAAGATTGTGAACTGCACTTAAATTTTGTAGCGGCTTAAATATTGTTGCACAGTCATCCTTATATCATTAGGCCCCTCATTAAGCCGCCAACTTGAGTAATTAAAATTTTCCTCCCGGGTTAAAATTGAACCGGATCTTCTTGCTTTTCCATAGGCCAATTGCTGTGATGGCTCCTAAGGCTACCAAGGCCCCTGTGACGTGCAACTGGGTTCCATCCATAGTCACCAATAGCAAACTAGCTGAATTTGTAAAGTCTGGGCATCTGCCAAAAAAGGATGTCATGTCTTATCGTGCCCCTGACCCGTCTGAAGAAAAGCCTCACCCCAAAGCCGGGGAAGTAGTAATTTTTACTGATCATATGAGCCGGGGATTTGCTCCTCCCGGCTCAAAATTCTTCAGGGAGGTTTTGAGTTTCTTTGACCTCAGACCACAAGACATCGGACCTAATTCCGTGTCAAATATTTGCAATTTTCAAGTCTTCTGCGAGGTGTACCTGGGAGAAGAACCAGATCTGTTATTGTTCAGAGAGCTCTTCTACATGAATCGGCAAAATGAACGTGCCAACGGGCCCAACCTTGAACTTGGTGGCATTTCAATCCAGCGACGGAGGGACTGTCTATTTCCTTATGCTGAGCTGCCGAGTCACCCAAAATCCTGGAACAAACGTGGTTCTATTGTCAGGACACTTCTCCGGCTGATGAAAAACCTCTGCCCGGCTTTCGCGCCCTGCGCCTTGACTCTAACCATCAGCTACCAGACAAGCCGACAACCCTTGAACGTGTGCCTCTCAACTCCACCATCAGGAAGATTAAGGCTCTCTTAGGAAATGGATTAAACGACATCGATCTGGTCCAAGTCTGGGTCACTTGGCGGATACTTCCATTAAGCCACCGTCCCGACTTAATGTGTACCTATACAGGCGAAAAGAATGATCCGTTATGCCATAGCCCTGACGACTTACCAGATGACGTAGTGGACGCTACAACCCAGTCATTGCTGAAAGAAGGCACTATGACGAGCAACACTTTCAGCTTACTTCCTTTGTGCAAGAGTAACCCGGCCCCTGCAGTAAGTTATCAATCGTAACAAATACCTTTGTTATATTATACCTTTCTTGATACTCATATTTTCTTAACCGTTCCCACAGGCCGATGATGATTTCTGGAAAGCCAAATATGACCATGAAGCTGCCAAACAAGCCAGGACAACCAAGAAAGCTGAAAGGAAAGCCGCGAGGGTGGGAACTTCGAAGAAGAAGAAACCCAGCGCCTCCGACTTACTCCAATTGGAGGATAGTTCTTTGGATGAGGAAGAGGTAATCTTAAATTTTCTTAAGCTCTTTATCATCATCCGCCTGACATTCTATCTCTTTAGGGGGATACGGGGAACAGTCGAGCAGCCAATGAAGAGGTAACTATAATCTCCTCCGACTCAGAGCCTTTGCCAAAGCGAAAGACTTGGAGGGTGACCCAGAAAGTAAGATTTTCACATGCACTTGCTTATCAAGATCCTCAATTTCTTTTGAAGCAACAACAGTTTGAGAACCGGAGGCAGACCCGGAACAACAAAGATGCAGAACTCTCCTTCGGCTTACCTGATGTAACCAGAAAGCGTCGGACTGAGGTTATCTCCAATTTACGCTCCATCTTACCTTTAGCAAACTTAATTCGTCAACCTCTCAATTCATCTGACTCCAACTATCAGGATACTTCTCCTTCTTCCGGCGAATCCTTGCAGTCAAATATGCCGACTTTCAAAACTGCTCCCGAGTAATGTAAACTTATGCACTTGTTACCTTACCCATACTTGCATATTCATCCTTCTGCTTTTGTTAACAGTATGCAAGTGAAGCCCAGCAAACAGGCCAAGAAGAATAAGCCGTCCGAAGACCCGGTCATGGCTGAGCTGGTGATTAATGCAGCTGCTCCAGACAGCTCTGTCCATCCGCCGCCACCTGACCCGGCTTCTGATATTCCAGTGCCAACCTCTGATCCACCTGCCGAAGACATTGTCCACACAAGTGACCCGGAAACTCCTAGCCCGGTTAAGACAAATGACCCGGAAGTTGAGATTGTGAAGTCTCAATTTGTTGAACCAGGGCGGCCCACCGTCCTTGCCAAATGTACCGCCAAGGAAGAATTTGCTCAACGCCAAAAAGCCAAGCAGGACATCACTGACTATACTCAGCTAAGTATTGGTGACATAGTCTCGGGCTATCTGAATCAGGTTCATAAAGCCGTGACCTGGAAATTGACATGGTGAAACAAATACAGCACAAATCTGAGGTATAACTTATATTTTTTACCTGAGTCTTACATACTGTACCAGCCCCCAAGTCTATTGCTTATGAACAAATACGCTGTAGACTTAGAATTTTGCTTTACCTGTTAACTTATCCGGTTTACAAAGAATTTATTTAACCCGGTATAACATAAGGCTTTTAAATTTTGCAATACACATTAGTCCCCAAGTGTCAAGTATCCTTACTTGTAAGGTGCTTGAGACTTAATATGTTTGACCCGGCAGAATAAAATGAAAAGTTCTTCAGCATACATTAGCCCCCAAGTGCCAAGTATCTTTACTTGTAAAGTGCTCGGGACTTAACTGTTACCTTATGAGAATCCTTACCATAACCCGGCATCAATGCAGGCTGCTATAGGTCAATTTGAATCAGAGCTCGCGGCCCTGAAGATTCGGCTGGAAACTCAAGAGCTTGAGACGCAGAAAGCGAACTCCAAATTTGAATTTAGTGTCTTTGAAAATGAGAAACTAAAGAAGAATTTTGAGTTGGAAAAGAAAGCTTGGGCTAATGAAAAGGCTTCCCCGGTGACTCGGGCCGAAACAGCCGAAGCGTCTCTTGTAGAAACAACAACCGAGCTGTCCAACTTAAAACAGCAAATATCCCAAATGGTCTCAGCCATCTTTGGTAAATTATTGTGACATAGCTTTAAACATTGCAACTTTACAATGACTATTATAATAATTATTTCTGGCTTACCGTTATGCTTGTTCACATACAGGCTCCAGGAGTGTCAATCTGAAGCAGAATACGCTGATCAAGCTTAAGGCAATTTATACGTTAGTGGAACAGCTATACTCCGGGACACAACTTGCCCTAGCCGTTGTAGCCTTATCAACTCCACACCCCCGCCTTTTGCAAGATGTATTGAAGAGCCTTGCCTTCCTACCTCAGCGGATCCAAGACTTAAGGCGTTCATCATCAAGAGCCGGGGCCGTAGCTTGAGCCGGGCAAAAGCATGGATCCCGGAACTAGACCCGGCAGACCTTGCTCTTGGATATCCGAGTCTGAAGGAAGACGACAATGCCTTTGATGACCATGACTTCCACGCCTGTGTCAAAGCCATACGTCCGGTGGCCACCCTTATTGGAAACGATACAGACCTCAGTAATTATGCATCGGCTTGTGACAGCAACAACCGGAAGATCCCAAACGCTCCATATGATCAAATCAGCCTGATCCCTGCAATTCGTAAGCATACTTTTGCCCCTGAAGTGGACCCGACCGGTTTAATAGATGATGAAGCTGAATTTGAAGCTTTGAGCGGCATTGATTGGGCCTCATCAAATTTCCAGGAAAAAACAGCCGACGGAGAAGCGGAGAAGGATAACCCGGAGCCTTCAAGCCCCCCGAAGGAGTGAATCACAGGGTGTTTGGCCGAAAACAATGCTTCATCGATTTAGACTCGGGGAGTCTTGTAATAGGATAGAAAGAACCTCTTAGCACTTGTCATGCCTTCATGCATGTTCTTATCACTTAACGCTTCCGTAAGCCGCCATGGCTTTATATTTCCTTGGCGTTTTAAATTTTGCTTGCCTTATTCTACAAACCTTGAATGATCTTCCCGACTCATATATTATTCACCCGTCACTTAATAACCTGGGGTGATGAATATTAAACCGGCAAGACAACAAGAAAAACATCTTAAAATGCTTTCCATAAGGTGTCAAAATATTTTTATAGGCTTCTGATTCGGATACGATCAGTAAACCGTTCCAAAGGGGTTAAGCTAAGATTCGGATACGATCATATAGCCCCCAGTGGCGTGGCGATGCCAATCAAGTGGGTATCGACAGCTATGTTCTCTTTGGTTCGAATATGACCTATGTTTGAACAGGAAGCCCCCAAGTGACTATAGGATTTGTTTAATGACGCTGATTCGTATACGATCCACGTCAGACCTAAAGGGGTTAAGCTATGATTCACATATGATCAAGAAGCCCCCAAGTAGGTTTGGCAAGTATGCCGATCAAGCGGGTATCGACAACTATGTTCTCTTTGGTTCGGATACGACCTATGTTTGAACAGGAAGCCCCCAAGTGACCATGGCTAGATTCAGATATGATCATAAGCCGCACCAAAGGTAAAGCCGGATGCAAATATGCTCCGGTCCTTGTTGGTTTTTTCCACCATCTGTCAAAAAAGAAAAACATATACACTTTTTTGGGGGTGAAAAAAGGACAGAGGTCCTGCTTTATTACTTTATATAATATATACATCGTCAAAAAAGATATACATCTAAAGAGCCGGTGGTTTAAGTATAATAAGGCCGAAGATGGGCTATATTCCACGGCCGGCGGGTCTCCTCCTCCGATTTACCTGAGTCTTTGTGCTCTCAAATATCAATGAGGTAGTATGACCCGTTGTGCAAGTTCTTGCTGACCACAAAGGGTCCTTCCCAAGGAGGGGATAGCTTGTGCATATCGCACTGATCCTGGATGAGCCGGAGCACTAGATCACCTTCCTGAAAGGTTCTGCTTCTGACCCGGCGGCTGTGATAACGATGAAGGTCTTGCTGATAAATCACTGAGCGGGCTATTGCCAAGTCTCGCTCTTCATCCAATAAGTCAAGTGCCTCCTGTCGAGCTTTTTCATTATCAACCTCAATGTAAGCCGCCACACGGGGTGAGTTGTGCCGGATGTCGCTCGGCAGAACTGCTTCTGCTCCATAAACCATGAAGAAAGGCGTATAGCCCGTGGATCGGTTAGGCGTAGTGTTGATGCTCCACAGCACAGAGGGCAACTCTTCGACCCAACAACCCGGAGTCCGCTGTAGGGGGGCCAAGAGTCGTGGTTTGATACCCCTTAAAATCTCATGATTAGCTCGTTCTGCTTGACCATTGGACTGAGGATGAGCAACCGCCGATACATCAAGCCGGATATGTTCCCGTTGACAGAACTCTTCCATGGCACCCTTGGAGAGATTAGTGCCATTATCAGTTATAATGCTATGTGGAAAACCAAAGTGAAAGATCACCTTTTTGATGAACTGAACTGCTGTGGCTGCATCACACTGACTGACCGGCTCTGCCTCAACCCACTTTGTAAATTTATCCACTGCTACCAGGAGGTGTGTCTTTTTATCTTTAGACCTTTTGAAAGGCCCCACCATGTCAAGCCCCCAGACTGCAAACGGCAAAGTAATTGGAATCATCCTCAATTCCTGAGCTGGCACATGAGCTCGTCTTGAGAACTTTTGACACCCGTCACATTTGCTAACAAGGTCCTCTGCATCAGCATGAGCCGTCAGCCAATAGAAACCATGGCGGAAAGCTTTGGCCACCAGAGACTTTGAGCCGGCATGATGACCACAATCTCCTTCATGGATTTCTCGAAGTATCTCTCGACCCTCTGCAGGCGACACACAACGCTGAAACGCCCCAGTGACGCTGAGATGATGTAGCTCGCCATTAACAATTGTCATAGACTTGGACTGCCTGACAATTTGTCTCGCCAAGGTCTCATCCTCAGGCAGCTGTCCCCGGGTCATATAAGCCAAATATGGCAATGTCCAATCCGGGATGACGTGAAGTGCAGCCACCAACTGTGCCTCCGGGTCTGGCACTACAAGCTCTTCCTCTGTAGGTACCTTGACAGAAGGATTATGCAGAACGTCAAGAAAGGTGTTAGGCGGCACCGGCTTACGTTGAGAGCCCAACCGGCTTAAAGCATCATCCGCCTCATTCTTCCTTCTGTCAATGTGCTCCACCTGATACCCTTTGAAGTACCCGGCAACAACATCAACTTCACGGCGATAAGCCGCCATAAGGGGATCCTTAGAGTCCCACGTGCCTGAAACCTGTTGAGCCACGATGTCTGAGTCGTCCAAGCATCTTACCCGTCTTAAATTTATTTCCTTAGCCATCCGGAGACCATGGAGCAAGGCCTCGTATTCAGTTGCATTGTTAGTGCAAGGAAACATGAGCCGTAGCACATACCGAAATTTGTCACCTCAAGGAGAAGTTAAGACAACACCAGCCCCCGATCCTTCCAACTACCTGGACCCATCAAAGTGAATAGTCCAATACGTATTGTCCGGCTTCTCCTCAGGTGCCTGCAATTCTGTCCAATCATTGATAAAATCCACCAAAGCCTGAGACTTGATGGCAGTACGAGGCATATATTTCAGGCCATAAGGCCCAAGCTCAATGGCCCACTTGGCGATTCGTCCTGTGGCTTCCCTGTTCTGAATAATGTCCCCCAAAGGAGCCGAACTGACCACTGTTATAGGATGACCTTGAAAGTACTGCTTCAGCTTCCGGTTTGCCATGAACACACCGTAAACAAGCTTTTGCCAATGTGGATACCTTTGTTTAGATTCAATGAGCACCTCGCTGATGTAGTAAACCGGCCGCTGAACCGGATACTCCTTGCCTGCCTCCTTACGCTCCACCACGATGGCTACACTAACGGCCCGTGAGTTAGCAGCCACATATAATAACAGCGGCTCTCTATCAATGGGAGCAGCAACAACCGGCAGCTCATACAATTGTCTCTTCAAATCCTCAAAGGCAGTGTTAGCAGCATCGCTCCAGACAAAAGTGTCAGTTTTCTTCATCATCTGATATAGCGGTAAGGCCTTCTCCCCTAACCGGCTTATGAACCGGCTTAAAGCAGCGACACATCCCGCCAGGTGTTGAACATCATTGATACACGCCGGCTTAGCCAGAGAGGTAATCGCTGTGATCTTCTCCAGATTAGCTTCAATGCCTCTATTTGACAACAGAAAACCCAAGAGCTTGCCTGCAGGTACACCAAACACACACTTGGCCGGGTTAAGCATCATCTTGTAAACCCGGAGATTGTCAAAGGTCTCTCTCAAATCGGATATCAAAGTTTCCTTCTCTCTGGATTTCACCATGATGTCATCCACATAAGCATGAACATTGCGCCCAATCTGATCGTGCAAACAGTTCTGCACACATCGGTGATAAGTTGTCTGGGCACTCTTGAGCCCAAACGGCATAGATACATAACAGAAGGCTCCAAACGGAGTGATGAAAGCTGTCTTCTCCTGGTCCTTCACTGCCATCTTGATCTGATGATAACCAGAGTAAGCATCCAAAAAACTCAAACGCTCACAACCCGCCGTAGCATCAATTATTTGATCAATACAGGGGAGTGCAAAGGGATCCACTGGACAAGCCTTGTTTAAGTCCGTGTAATCCACACACATCCGCCAAGTGCTGTTCTTCTTGAGCACCAGCACCGGGTTAGCCAACCACTCCGGATGAAAGATTTCAATAATAAACCCGGCCGCTAAGAGCCGGGCCACCTCTTCCCCAATGGCTGCTCGTCTCTCTTTGTTGAATCGTCGGAGGAACTGCCTGACCGGCTTATACTTTGGATCAATATTGAGAGTGTGCTCAGCGAGTTCCCTCGGTACACCCGGCATGTCAGAAGGTTTCCATGCAAAGATGTCCCGGTTCTCACGGATGAACTCGATGAGCATGCTTTCCTATTTGGGATCCAAATTAGCACTGATACAAAACTGCTTAGAGGTGTCTCCCGAAGTGAAGTCGACAAGCTTTGTCTCAGCGGCCGATTTAAACTTCAACGCCGGGTCATGCTCTATAGTTGGTCTCTTGAGGGAGGTCATATCCGTCGGGTCAACATTGTCTTGATAGAATTTGAGCTCCTCCGCAGCACAGGCCGTCTCAGCGTAAGCCGCGTCGCCTTCTTCACATTCCAAGGCCACCTTTCGACTCCCATGCATAGTGATGGTACCCTTGTAACCTGACATCTTGAGCTGTAAGTAAACGTAACACGGTCGTGCCATGAACTTAGCATAAGCCGGTCGCCCAAACAGAGCGTGATATGGACTCTTGATTTTGACCACCTCAAACGTCAACTTCTCAGCCCTGGAATCGTACTCATTGTCAAAGGCTACCTCTAATTCAATCTTACCAACTGGGTAAGCCGACTTGCCTGGAACCACCCCATGGAAAACAGTGTTGGATGTTCTCAGATTCTTCTCAGTCAACCCCATACGCTGGAAGGTCTCATAATAGAGAATATTGATGCTACTCCCTCCGTCCATGAGCACCTTAGTGAATTTATACCCACCAACCTGTGTCACTACCACCAGGGCTAACTGACCCGAATTATCAACACGTGGAGGGTGATCCTCTCTGCTCCACATGATGTGTTGCTCTGACCATCTCAAATAACGAGGAACTGCCGGCTCAACAGAATTCATAGCCCTCTTATGAACCTTCTGGTCACGTTTGCATAAGCTAGTGGTAAACACGTGGTATTGCCCACCGCTCAACTGTTTTGGTTGGCTCTGGTAACCCGACTGCTGCTGCTGCTGCTGCTGTCCTCCCTGACCGGATTGCTGCTGATTATTTCCACCTGGCTGTCCCTGAAAACCGGAGTTTGAACTGCCGCCCAGGCCATGAAAGCCACCGGCTCCTGAACCACCGCCAGATCCATGACCACCGTCAAAGATATTGGAGTTTTTAAACGCCTTCATGATCACACAGTCTTTCCACAGGTGCGTAGCGGGGTGCTCCCGGGTGCCGTGTTTCAGACAGGGCTCATTGAGTAGCTGCTCAAGAGAGGGGCCCGACCCGCGGGATCGAGGCCACTTACCCTTACGCCTCTGATTGTTTCCCTGTGTACTTGTGTTGGTTACCAGCTCCGGGTTACCGTCCGCCTTACGCTTGTTGCCATTTTGATTTCCCGGGTTGTACTGCTGACCCTTTCCATTACCGTTCCTTTTACCCTTCCCGGTCTTCTCATCGTCAGACACGGGGTCCTTGGTATTATAAGAATCGGCATATTTGACTAAAGCCGCCATCAGCGTTCCCATATCGGTGCAGTCACATTTAAGACGTCCCAATTTCTGCCTCAGTGGTTCAAAGTTGCAAATTTTCTCCAACATGAGGACTGTAGAGCCGGCATCCATCTTATCAGATGAATGAATTATCTCTTTGACCCGGCGTACCCAACGGGTGGTGGACTCGCCTTCCCCCTGCTTACAACTCGTCAAGTCTACGATTGACATGGACTGCTTACAGGTGTCTTTGAAGTTCTGGATGAACTGGGCCATTAACTCCTCCCACGAACCAATGGAATTGGGTGGTAAACCTTTCAGCCAGGACCGGGCCGTTCCATCCAACATCATGGTGAAGTATTTAGCCATTGCCGCGTCACTAACCTCCAACTGTTCCATGGCCATCTCATAACTCTCAATCCATGCTCCGGGTTGTAAGTCGGCTGTGTAATTCGGCACCTTTCGAGGTCCCTTGAAGTCCTTAGGCAGGCGCACATTGCGCAAAGCCGGTATCAAACAGGGAACTCCACCGGTTCTAGTAGCTACTCCCATCTCAAAAGAAGTCGTTGGATACTCTGGGATATCCTGGTGAGTCACCGGCTAAGCCGCCTGTTGAGCTGCCAGCTGAGCCGCCCGCTCGTTCTCCTGACGTACTCGGTCCTGCACCGGGTTATACCCACCATGCTGGCATTGGGTGTTGCTTGATAAAGCTTCAGATTCCATGTGCCTGCTATAACTCATGCTCCGGTTCTGACGAGGTGGCGCTAACCAAGGTGGAGGGGTTGAATGAATTCTATCCCGGCTGTAAGAATAGGTCTCCTGCTGAGCCAGAGCCGTCTGAATGAGTTCCCTGATCCTCCGGGTCTCCACCGCCGTCGGATCGTCACCGTCCGCTGGAAGAGCCGCCAGGCGCGCTGATGCTGCGATTAAATTCTCCATGCGGTTGGAAAAGTGACCCTCCGCTATTGGCACATAACACGGCGGTGGCATGCTCATATGAGGAGGTGGCATCTCCTGACGCTGAGCCAGTCCTCCCGCTCCGGGTGTCGCAAACTGATTGGCATTGGGCGGGTTACTTGGACCGGCTCCGGGTGTGGCAAAAAGGATTCTAGGATCGTAATTCGGAGGTAACCGGGACTGGGTCTTCTGGTGTCTCCTCCTCATTACTTCATTGGACGCATTTAAACTCATTGTGAGCTGATAAGCCTCTGACTGCAAACGCTGTGCCCGGGCGTCGAGAGCCGCCTGCTCCGCAGCTAGCCTGGTGTCCTCAGCTGCTAAGGCCTCCTTGGCCTGAGCTATCTCCTCACATACCCGTGCCACCTCCGCATCATGCTCATCTTTGTTCGCAGGGGCGATCGTGGCGGTTAACAGGGTCGTAAGTTTGTCCATGAGGTCTATCAGTACCTGAGCCGGTGGGCGCACAGGGCCTCCTACCCCGGCAGCTCCTAACCCGGAAGTAATTTCTGTTGCTGCTGTGGAATTTTGCCCGGGTTGAGTTCCAGCCATAAAAACTCCTGCCCAATTTGGCGACTCACAGGGGTCCGGAATACTAAGACCATCGGAACAGCCCCCGAGCACACCGTCTTGAACTTGATACAAGGAATCTGTTGAGCCGGTGGACGAATCACCGTCAGAGGGGACGGCCGTCTCACCACCATCTTCAGGACCTTCAGAAAGCTCTTTTCCGTGGACGCAGCCCACAAAGACACGCTTCATGCCGGGTCGAACTTGGGCGGGTTTCGCACGCTGAGCCGTCTCGACGAGGTCGGTGCAGTTATCCGGCTCAGGCCCCGACTCACCAATCCGGCCGATGAAGACGTGGATCCCTCCAAAGGGGACCCGGTACCTGGACTCAATTGAGCCGGCCTCGGGGCCCCAGCCTTCATCATCGATGCAGATCTTGCCGCGACGACTTTTGGTCATCCGGCCCGCTACGTATCCCTTGAGCCCTCTGAAGTTGCCCTTCAAGAACTCAAATCCACCGTGCGCTGGCCCCACGGTGGGCGCCAACTGTCGTGGAATTGTCACGTCAGATGTCCTCGTGAAAGGACTTAGTTGTGGAGCCATGGCAACTAGGAAGCTTGAAGGGGTTAAACGGGACAAGGGACACGAGAGACTTTTATACTAGTTCGGCCCCTTACGGTGAAGGTAAGGCCTACGTCTAGTTGGGTTGGTATTGATGTTTCGATGACCAGGGAGTGAGATACGCTATGCCTGGCTCTCGATGGGTTGTTTCTTGCCCTAAGTCGCCCGCAGGTCGTCCCCTTATATACACGGGTTCACGCCCTGCGGCTTACAGAGTCCCGGCCGGCTTATACACAATGTCCGGCTCGGTGACTAGTTAAATCTACCTTATAATACAAGTAATAATATTATAGCGGTTTACTACAATGGGCCTTAAGTCGCCCGTGGGCCTTTAAACTTTATATGAACCGCCATCTTCATACTTTGGTCTTGGACTTCTCCTTGGTGAATCTTATTTGTGTAACCTGGCCCCTCCTGGGCGGCTTACACAAATAGTCATATCCCCAACACCATCATTGGAATATACAAGCCAAGTTCTATAATGAAAAATTCCCACTAGTATATGAAAGTGACAACATATGAGACTCTCTATCATGAAGATCATGGTGCTATTTTGAAGCACAAGTGTGGTAAAAGGATAGTAGCATTGTCCCTTCTCTCTTTTTTCTCTCATTTTTTTTATTTGGGCCTTTTCTCTTTTTTTATGGCCTCTTTTTTTTTCGTCCGTAGTCTCATCCCGACTTGTGGGGGAATCATAGTCTCCATCATCCTTTCCTCACTGGGACAATGCTCTAATAATGATGATCATCACACTTTTAATTTTCTTACAACTCAACAATTACAAATCGATACTTAGAACAAAATATGACTCTATATGAATGCCTCCAGCGGTGTACCGGGATATGCAATGAATCATGAGCGACATGTATGAAAGAATTATGAACGGTGGCTTTGCCACAAATACAATGTCAACTACATGTTCATGCAAAAAGCAATATGAAAAAAGTAATGTGTGTCATATGAATGGAATGATGGAAAGTTGCATGGAAATATATCTCGGAATGGCTATGGAAATGCCATAATAGGTAGGTATGGTGGCTGTTTTGAGGAAGGTATATGGTGGGTGTATAATACCGGCGAAAAGTGCGCGGTATTAGAGAGGCTAGCAATGGTGGAAGGGTGAAAGGGTGCGTATAATCCATGGACTCAACATTAATCAAAAGAACTCATGCACTTGTTGCAAAAATTTAGAAGTCATCAAAAACCAAAGCACTACACGCATACTCCTAGGGGGATAGATTGGTAGGAAAAGACCATCGCTCGTCCCCGACCGCCACTCATAAGGAAGACAATCAATAAATAAAATTGTGCTCCGACTTCATCATAAAGCGGTTCACCATACATGCATGCTACGGGAATCACAAACTTCAACACAAGCATTCTTTAAATTCATAATCACCCCAACTAGCATTGCTTTGATATTATCACCTCCATATCTCAAAACAATTATCAAGCATCAAACTTATCTTAGTATTCAACCCATTCAAAAGAAAGTTTCACATATCTTGAATACCAAGTATATTATCTTTAAGCAAATTACCATGCTATTAACAACTCTCAAAATAATCTAAGTGAAGCATGAGAGATCAATATTTTCTTTAAAACAAATCTACCGCCGTGCTCTAAAAGATCTAAGTGAAGCACTAGAGCAAAAATTATCACGCTCAAAAGATATAAGTGAAGCACATAGAGTATTCTAGCAAATTCCAATTTGTGTGTGGCTCTCTCTCATTAAAGAATTTCAGATCTTGGTATCTTATTCAAACATCAATCAAAACAAAATAAATGACAATGCAAGGATAGCACAACTCATGTGAAGAAGCAAAAACTTAGGCTCAACCGATACTAACCGATAGTTGCCGAAGAAGAAAGGTGGGATGCCTAACGGGGCATCCCCAAGCTTAGATGCTTGAGACTTCTTGAAATATTATCTTGGGGTGCCTTGGGCATCCCCAAGCTTAGGCTCTTTCCACTCCTTATTCTATAGTCCATCGAATCTTTACCCAAAACTTGAAAACTTCAACCACACAAAACTCAAAACAAAACTCGTAAGCTCCATTTGTATAAGAAAATAAAACCACCACTTAGGTACTGTAATGAACTCATTCTAAATTTATATTGGTGTAATATCTACTGTATTCTAACTTCTCTATGGTTCATACCACTTAATACTAGCCATAGATGCATCACAATAAGCAAACAACACAATGAAAATAGAATCTGTCAAAAACAGAACAGTCTGTAGTAATCTGTATCAAACGTATACGTATGGAACTACAAAAATTATGAAATAAATTGCTGGACCTGAGGAATTTGTCTATTAATCATCTGCAAAAAGAATCAACCTAAAAGCACTCTTTAGTAAAAAATGGCAGCTATTCTTGTGAGCGCAAAAGTTTCTGTTTTCTACAACAAGATCATATAAACTTCACCCAAGTCTTCCCAAAGGTTCTACTTGGCACTTTATTGAAACAAAAGCTATAAAACATGATTACTACAGTATCATAATCATGTGGACACACAAAAACAGTAAGGATAAATATTGGGTCGTCCCCCGACAAGCGCTTTTCTTTAATGCCTTTTTAGCTAGGCATGATGATGGCAATGATGCTCACATAAAAGATAAGAATTGAAACATAACGGGAGCATCATGAAGAATATGACTAGCATATTTAAGTCTAACCCACTTCCTATGCATAAGGATTTTGTGAGCAAACTACTTATGGGAACAATAATCAACTAGCATAGGAAGGTAAAACAAGCATAACTTCAAGATTTTAAGCACGTAGAGAGGAAACTTGACATTATTGCAATTCCTACAAGCATATGTTCCTCTCTCATAATAATTTTTAGTAGCATCATGAATGAATTCAACAATATAACCAGCACCTAAAGCATTCTTTTCATGATCTACAAGCATAGAAAATTTACTACTCTCAACATAAGCAATTTTCTTATGAATAGTAGTGGGAGCAAACTCAACAAAATAACTATCATGTGATTGAAAATTAAGATCAAGATGACACGTTTCATGGTTATCATTATTCTTTAAAGCATACGTGTCATCACAATAATCATCATAGATAGGAGGCATGCTTTCATCATAGTAAATTTGCTCATCAAAGCCCGGGGGACAAAAAATATCATCTCCATCAAACATAGCTTCCCCAAGCTTGTGGCTTTGCATATCATTAGCATCATGGATATTCAGGGAATTCATACTAACAACATTGCAATCATGCTCATCATTCACATATTTTATGCCAAGAATTCTATGTAATTCTTCTTCTAGTACTTGAGCACAATTTTCCTTTCCATCAAACTCACGAAAGATACTAAAAAGACGAAGCGTATGAGACAAACTTAACTCCATTCTTTTTGTAGTTTTCTTTTATAAACTAAACTAGTGATAAAACAAGAAACAAAAATATTCGATTGCAAGATCTAAAGATATACCTTCAAGCGCTAACCTCCCCGGCAACGGCGCCAGAAAAGAGCTTGATGTCTACTACACAACCTTCTTCTTGTAGACGTTGTTGGGCCTGCAAGTGCACAGGTTTGTAGGACAGTAGAAAATTTCCCTCAAGTGGATGACCTAAGGTTTATCAATCCGTAGGAGGCGTAGGATGAAGATGGTCTCTCTCAAACAACCCTGCAACCAAATAACAAAGAGTCTCTTCTGTCCCCAACACACCCAGTACAATGGTAAATTGTATAGGTGCACTAGTTCGGCGAAGAGATGGTGATACAAGTGCAATATGGATAGTAGATAAAGGTATTTGTAATCTGAAGTTATAAAAACAGCAAGGTAACAAGTGGTAAAAGTGAGCGTAAATGGTATTGTAATGATAGGAAACAAGGCCTAGGGTTCATACTTTCACTGGTGCAAGTTCTCTCAACAATAATAACATAGATAGATCATATAACAAGCCCTCAACATGCAACAAAGAGTCACTCCAAAGCCACTAATAGTGGAGAACAAACATAGAGATTATGGTATGGTACGAAACCACCTCAAAGTTATTCTTTCGGATCAATCTATAAAAGAGTCCGTACTAGAATAACATCTTAAGACACAAATCAACCAAAACCCTAATGTCACCTAGATACTCCATTGTCACCTCAAGTATCCGTGGGCATGATTATACGATATGCATCACACAATCTCAGATTCATCCAACCAACATAAAAGTACTTCAAAGAGTGCCCCAAAGTTTCTACCAGAGAATCAAGAACGTGAGCCAACCCCTATGCATAGGTTCCCAATGTCACGAAACCCGCAAGTTGATCACCAAAACATACATCAAGTGGATCGCAAGACATACATCAAGTGTTCTCATAAAAGACTCAATCCGATAAGATAACTTCAAAGGGGAAACTCAATTTATCACAAGAGAGTAGAGGGGGAGAAACATCATAAGATCCAACAACAATAGCAAAGCTCGGGATACATCAAGATCGTGCCATAGAGGGAACACGAGAGAGAACACGAGAGAGAGAGAGAGAGATCAAACACATAGCTACTGGTACATACCCTCAGCCCCGAGGGTGAACTACTCCCTCCTCGTCATGGATAGCGCCGGGATGATAAAGATGGCCACCAGTGATGGGTTCCCCCTCCGGCAGGGTGCCGGAACGGGCTCCCGAGAGGTTTTTGGTGGCTACAGAGGCTTGCGGCGGCGGAACTCCCGATCTATCTTCTGTTCTGGGAGTTTTAGGGTACGTGAGTATATATGGGTGCAAGGGGTACGTCGGTGGACCTCCGGGGTGCTCACGAGGCAGGGGGGCACGCCCTAGGGGGGGGGGGGTGGGCGCGCCCCCGACCCTCGTGGGCAGCCCGGGACTCCCCTGACGTGCACTCCAAGTCTATCAGGTGGGTTTCCTTCCATAATTAACTTCTCCAGTTGATTTCGTTCCGTTTTGACTCCGCCTGATATTCCTTTTCCTCGAAACACTGAAATAGGCATTGCCTAAAACAGTGGATAAAGTAGCATGGAGCAATCAAAAATTATAGATACGTTGGAGACGTATCACCACTATTGGGCGGTGCCACGTGTCGATCTATCATAGGCGCCTTCTGTCCATTGAGTGGATGACATCTGTCCCAACGGTGAGGCAACACGTGTTCCCTGCGGCCAATGATGATTTTACACGTGGAAAATCCCCATTGGTCCGGGCTGTTAACGGGTTATCGGATCCAAAACCGAACCCGATAGCTTAACGGCGTTCTGTTACAGTGGATGCCATGTGTCGGTCACCCTTGACAAAAGCACTTCTGTGATGCGCGATTTATTGTCATGGAAATGGACACTTCTGTGATGATAATTTTGGTAATGTCATGGAACACTTCTACGACAGCACATGTATGACTATCTTGATTCTGTCATAAAATCATCATGGATGTACATGCATGACAAAAAACGCGTCCTACTGTGGCAAACATGTATCATCACAGAAGTGTATTTTTTTTGAAGTGTGTCGTTGTCCCTGATGATGCTTTTCGGCATGCCCCCCCCCCCCTAGGGCGTGCCCCCCTGCCTCGTGAGCACCCCGGAGGTCCACCGACGTACCCCTTGCACCCATATATACTCACGTACCCTAAAACTCCCAGAACAGAAGATAGATCGGGAGTTCCGCCGCCGCAAGCCTCTGTAGCCACCAAAAACCTCTCGGGAGCCCGTTCCGGCACCCTGCCAGAGGGGGAACCCATCACCGGTGGCCATCTTCATCATCCCGGCGCTATCCATGACGAGGCGGGAGTAGTTCACCCTCGGGGCTGAGGGTATGTACCAGTAGCTATGTGTTTGATCTCTCTCTCTCTTGTGTTCTCTCTCGTGTTCCCTCTATGGCACGATCTTGATGTATCTCGAGCTTTGCTATTATAGTTGGATCTTATGATGTTTCTCCCCCTCTACTCTCTTGTGATGAATTGAGTTTTCCCTTTGAAGTTATCTTATCAGATTGAGTCTTTTATGAGAACACTTGATGTATGTCTTGCCATGCTTATCTGTGGTGACAATGGGATATCATGTGCCACCTGATGTATGTTTTGGTGACCAACTTGCGCGTTCCGCGCATGAACCTATGCATAGGGGTTGGCACATGTTCTTGACTCTCCGGTAGAAACTTTGGGGCACTCTTTGAAGTACTTTGTGTTGGTTGAATAGATGAATCTGAGATTGTGTGATGCATATCGTATAATCATGCCCACGGATACTTGAGGTGACAATGGAGTATCTAGGTGATATTAGGGTTTTGGTTGATTTGTGTCTTAAGGTGTTATTCTAGTACGGACTCTTGAATAGATTGACCCAAAAGAATAACTTTAAGGTGGTTTCGTACCCTACCATAATCTCTTCATTTGTTCTCCGCTATTAGTAGCTTTGGAGTGACACTTTGTTGCATCTTGAGGGATTGTTATATGATCTATCTATGTTATTATTGTTGAGAGAACTTGCACTAGTGAAAGTATGAACCTTAGGCCTTCTTTCCTACCATTGCAATACCGTTTACGCTCACTTTTATCATTAGTTACCTTGCTGTTTTTATAATTTCAGATTACAAAAAACTTTATCTACTATCCATATTGCACTTGTATCACCATCTCTTTGCCGAACTAGTGCACCTATACAATCTACCATTGTATTGGGTGTGTTGGGGACACAAGAGACTCTTTGTTATTTGGTTGCAGGGTTGCTTGAGAGAGACCATCTTCATCCTACGCCTCCCACGGATTGATAAACCTTATTAGGTCATCCACTTGAGGGAAATTTGCTACTGTCCTACAAACCTGTGCACTTGCAGGCCCAACAACGTCTACAAGAAGAAGGTTGTGTAGTAGACATCAGTCGCCCTTTGGGGACAATAGCACAATGCCGGACCCTAGGCCGAGTCGCATCTTGGACCCGTCAAAGTGCATGCGCCAGTGCGTTGAGTCGGGGGCCGGAGGTAGGTACTGGGTCTCGGTCTAGTCGACGAGGAAGTCGGGCAGGGCCTGAGACGCTAGCTGGAGCGCCCACTTGGCGACCCGGCCAGAGGCATCCCGACACCCGATGATTTCTCCGATGGGAGCCGTGCTGACCACGGTGATGACATGCTCTTGGAAGTACTGCTTCAGCTTCTTGGCAGTAAAGTACACGCCGTAACACATCTTCTGGTAGTGCGGGTAGTTCTGCTTGGAGTTGGAGAGCACCTAGCTCAGATAGTAGACCGGGCGCTGGACGGGTTTGATCTTGCCCTTCTCTGGTCGCTCGACCACCAGCACCGTGCTGACCGCCCGTGAGGTCGCGGCTATGTAGAGCAACAACGGCTCCTTGTCGGCCGGCGTGGCCAGGACTGGTGCGGTGGAGAGCATGCGCTTGAGGTCTCGGAAGGCCTAGTGTGCCTGGTCGTTCCATTCGAACGACTTCGTCTTCTTCATCAACTGGTACAGGGGTAGCGCCCTCTCGCCCAGCTCGCTTAGAAACCGGCTAACATAGGCCAAACAGTCGGTGAACTTCTGGACATCGCGCAGCTGAGCCGGCTTGCGCATGCGCTCGATGGCCATGATCTTCTCCGGGTTCGCCTCAATGCCGCGTTCCGAGACGAGGAAGCCGAGTAGCTTTCCGGCTGGGACGCCGAAAACACATTTTTCCGGGTTAAGCTTGACCTTGTATTCGCGGAGGTTGGCGAATATTTCCTTCAAGTTGTCGAGGAGCGTGAGGTGCTGCTTGGTCTTCACCACGATGTCATCCATGTAAACATGAATATTCACCATGATGTCGTCCACGTAAACATGGATATTGCGGCCAAATTGCGGCAACAGGCATTTCTGCATGCATCGCTGGAAGGTGGCGCCGACATTCTTCAAACCGAACGACATGGTGATGTAGCAATACGCCCCAAAGGGCGTGATGAAGGACATCTTCAAGGCGTCGCCCGGGTCCAGCTTGATCTGGTGGTAGCCGGAGTAAGCGTTTAGGAAGGACAGGAGTTCGCACCCGGCGGTCGAGTCGATGACTTGGTCGATCCGCGGGAGGGCGAATAGATCCTTGGGACAGGCCTTGTTGAGGCTGGTGTAGTTGATACACATGCCCCAGGTCTTGTTCTTCTTCAGGACGAGGACTGGGTTGGCCAGCCACTCGGGGTGAACCACTCCCATGATGAATCCGGCCGCCAAAAGCTTGGTGGCCTCTTCACCGATGGTTTTTCTCTTCTCTTCGGAAAAACATCATAGGGGTTGACGGACAGGCTTGGCGTCCTTGTGGACGTGGAGTTTGTGCTGGGCATACTTCCTCGAGATACCCAGCATGTCCTTGGGGGTCCATGCGAAGATATCCCGATTCTCACAGAGGAAGTCGACGAGCTCGCCTTCCTATTTGCTGTCGAGGCGGGCGCCTACGACAACGTACTTGCTGCAGCTGGGATCTTCCGGGTTCAGCTTCACTTTCTTGGTCTCCTTGGAGGGCTTGAAGGCGGCCTCGTCGGCCGGGTCCTTGGTTGGAATCGATGCGGCTGAGGCTTCGCCCACCATGGCGACGATCCGGTCGAGCTGGCGCCACTCCTCGGAAATGACCAGCGACTCGGCCAGCTTGGCGCCATCTCGGGCGCACTCCAGGGACTTGTGATAGTCGCTGGTAATGGTGATGAGGCCCTTCGGACCTGGCATCTTCATCTTCAGATATGCGTAGTAGGGGACCGCCATGAATTTGGCAAGCGCGGGTCGGCCCAGCAACGCGTGGTATGCGCTGGACAGGTCCACCACCTCGAACCATATTGGTTCGCGCTGGAAATGGTTGCTGTCGCCGAACAGGACGTCAAGCCGGACCCGGCCAATGGGAGAGCAGGAGAGGCCGGGTACGATGCCGTGGAAGATCGTCTGGGTCGGTTCCAGGTCCTCGGCCTTGAGGCCGAGTTTGGTCATCGTGTCGCAGTAGAGGATGTTGATGCTGCTGCCGCCGTCGATGAGGACTCGGGAAAACTTGCACGTGTGCCGTGCGACAATGGTGGGGTTGAGGACGGGGGCGTAGCCACCCAGATTCGGCATGACTGCCGGGTGGTCCTCCCGGGTCCAGGTGACCGGGCGGTCCGACCAGTGCATGAAAACTCTGGTTTGGCCGGGACGACGGTGTTCACCTCCTGCCGAAGGAGGCGCTCGCTGCGCTTGTCTTTGCGGAGGCTAGTGAAGACGACGTAGGCCGCATTCTGGTCCGGGTAGGCGTCATCACGCATTGCGCCGCGGCTGCGGGCGGCGGTGGAGGCGGAGGCGGTTGCCCTGCGCCTGGAGCCGGAGCCGGAGGAGGTGGGACGTCGCCCCTCATGATGCGCTTGGTGGTGCCGCACTGCCGAAGTGTGTGCGTGGACGGCCTTGCGCCACTGTGGAGCTTGCAGGGGGCGTCGATCATCTCTTCGAAGCTCATGCCGGGCTGCCATGCCGTCTTGCCGGTCTGCCAGCGCTTGGCTGCCGGGTCCGCCGCGGGCTCGGTGGCCACCACGAGCCAGTTGTCGCAGCGCTGCGCCGGCTGGTCGGCCTTGCGCTTGTTGTTCTGGTGATGCTGTTGCCAGCCGCTTTCGCCGGCCGGCTTTGGAGGGGGAACCGGCTTTGCCTTGCCGGCTTCATCCAGTGCCACCTGGATCTTCATGGCGGAGTCAGTGTTGGCGTATTTGTCCGCCATCGCCATGAGCGCGGCCAGGGTGGCCGGCTCGGAGCGTAAGAGCTTGTGCTTGAGGAGGGTGCCATCTCGACACCCGTTGACGAAGTACTAGATTGCTTCGACTTCATGGACACCCTCGCAGCTATTCCGGAGCTCGGTCCAGCGTGCAAAGTACTCGCAACCGGTCTCCATAGGCCCTTGTACGCACATGGCGAGCTGGCTAGGGCGGCTGGGTTGCTTGTAGGTCCCCGTGAAGTTGGGCACGAAGGCTTGCTCGAAATCGACCCACGTGTTGACGCTGCCCATCGGCAGACTATTCAACCAGGTGCGGGCCGACCCCTGGAGCATGAGCGGTGCGTAGCGTACGGCGAGTCGGCGATTGGCACCGATGATGCCAATGGTGGTGGTGTAGTCCGTGAGCCAATCTTTCGGCTTCACGGTCCCGTTGTACTTGGGGGTGTCACGGGGAAGCATGAACCCTTTGGGAAATGGCTATTCCCGGATGCGTGGGCCGAAGCACGCCGGCCTGATAGCACCGCTTTCCTCCACCTCCAGGGAGTGAGCGAGCTCGTCAATGCGGTGGCGAGCGTCGGCGTCATCGATGGCGCGTGGGCCGAGTCGACTGGTGACCAGGCCACGGGGGGCCGGGTCGGTTGGAGCCAGACGCCGGCCATGCTGGCCGGGTCCGCGCTGGATCTCTGGGATGGGCTCGTCGCCCAAACCGCCGGCGGCCGTGGCGGCCGGGTCGCGCCGAGTCTGGGCTCGGCCCGAGTGTGCCTCGCCGGGTGGCAAGGACGCTGTGTGCTGAAGTTTGCCGGGTTCGGCGACACGGGCGGAGCCGGATCCGGCCGGCTTGGCAAGCTGGTTGAGGCTGTCCTGCTGGGTGTTGGCCGCGTTGAGGAGGTCGCGCATCCGCCTAATGCGCTCCTTCAGTTCTTCGCCGGTGAGCTGATCCAGGTCGACTGCGGCTGCCTGGGCAGCGCGCATGTTCTTCGCTGGGGTCTCGTAGACGGTCGAGATGGCGCCGAGGGCCCGGCCGATTGCTCCTCCCCGGGCGCGCACGTCGGTGACCCGGCTCGGCTTGGCGCGGCGGGCATGAATCCATAAGCGGCATTGCGCTCCAGCTGAGCGGAATCCAGGCGACGCTGGGTGGCGGCGAGCGTCTCGGACAGGTCCAGCATCTGCTGGCGCCTTTCCTCGAGTTGGGCTCAGGCCTCAGTGATGTTGGTGGCGTCGATGTCGAAGCCGATGGGGATGTGGAGGCTCTGCATCGCGCTGTGCAACGGATTGGACGGCTCGGTCCGTTCTGCTGCTGCCCTTGCTTCGGCAGCCTTCCTCGTCTTGCTCGATGAGGAGGAGGCATAGTCGCCGGTGACGAAGACCTCCACGTGGACGTCCATTGCCCCGGCGAAAATGCCACCGCCGAGGGAGAGGGGGGAGTCGGAGTAGCTGAGTACCTCGCTGGGGTACTCATCGGTCGTGGGCGCATCAGAGATGCGCAGCGCTGCGAAGGAGGCGGCGAGTGCGTCGACGACGTCGTCCGCCAGCACGACGGACTCGTCAGACTAGGAGAAGGGCCCCGTCTGAAGCGTGCTCCCTGCCAGCTCCTCGAGCTGCCCCACGGTGGGCGCCAACTGTCGTGGTGGGCGCACGGCAGATGCCATGGGATGGCTAAAGAGAGGAGTTGGCTCGAGGGCACTGGTGGGCTCCAGAGGCGGGGTTGGCATGAGCGAGCGCGGGACGCAAGACATACCCAGGTTCGGGGCTCTCCGGAGAGATAACACCCCTAGTCCTGCCGAGTGTAGATTGATGTGCGACAGTACAAGGTTGCGCCTAGAGCTATATGGAGGAGGAAGGAAGGCTGGCCAAGGCTTAGGCTGCTCCTTCTCCCGGGGTGGACGCTACTGTTTGGTGGCTAGTTCCTCTATGCTTTCCTGCTTGCTTACTTCTCTACCTTCTTTCGTATGTGTGGGCTCCTGGGGGGTTTTATAGGCCAACCCCCAGGGATACAATGGTAATGTTACAAGTTGGTGGGTCCGTGTCGTCGGCGTCTGGGGACCCGGGCTGGGGCCCGCTGGGGGCCTGTGGTTCGCCGGGTTCCCCTAGGTGCGGGCCGCACCTGCCTAGGGGGACTGTGCGCCGTCTTGTCGATCGTCAGGTCATGGCCGAGTCGAGTCGTGTATAGTGGCGCTCCGTCAGGTCGCCGCTTGCTGTCGTCAGCGGTGACGACGGGGGCACTGTAGCCACACCGCCCCTGGTCAGCGGGTAGGTGAGGGGCACTGTTGCCACGCTCCGGCTGACCAGAGGCATGGGCGGGGCACTGTTGCCTTGGTCGTCAGTGGCTGAAGAGTCATCCCATCGTACGGCCTGGATGGGATGTGAGCTGACCCGTGGCTGGGTTGCAGAACATGCCACCGGTGGTGCTGGCTTGTTGAGGAAGCCTTGGTTATGCCGGGTTCGGCTGTCTTGTACTAGTTGTTGAGGCCGAGTTGATGTGCCTGGCCGGGTCGGAGAGTTTGGCCGGGTTGTCGGGTTTGGCCGGATCGAGTGACCCGGTCAAGTGCATGCCGGCTTGAGGGGCGACGCCGGCCCCGTTTTTTTCGAAAAAGGATCCGGGTTCCGTTGCCTGCCCGGGGTTCATCCCCCCAATAGTACATTAAGATCGTGCCATATCAAGAACACGAGAGAGAGAGAGATAGAGAGAGAGAGAGCGAGAGAGAGATCGAACACATAGCTACAAGTACATACCCTCAGCCCCGAGGGTGAACTACTCCCTCCTTGTCATGGAGAGCACCGGTATGATGAAGATGGCGAACGGTGATGGATCCCCCCCTCCGGCAGGGTGCCGGAACAGGGCCCCGATTAGTTTTTGGTGGCTACAGAGGCTTGCGGAAGGGAACTCCCGATCTAGGTTAATTTCTGGGGGTTTCTGTATTTGTAGGAATTTTTGGCGTAGGTTTCAAGTCAGGGGGGTCTCTGAGTCGGCCATGAGGTAGGGGCACACTACCGGGGGGTAGGGCATGCCCCCCACCCTCGTGGATGACTCGGGACTTTTTTCGCCCAACTCTTTTGCTTTAGGGGCTTCTTCTGGTCCATAAAAAATCTCCAAAAATTGACAGGTCAATTGGACTCCGTTTGGTATTCCTTTTCTGTAAAATTCAAAAACAAGGAAAAAACAGAAACTGGCACTGGGCTCTAGGTTAATAGGTTAGTCCCAAAAATCATATAAAATAGCATATAAATGCATATAAAACATCCAAGATGGATAATATAATAGCATGGAACAACAAAAAATTATAGATACGTTGGTGACGTATCAGCGCTCTTAAATAGTATTCTCTCCGTTTCAAAATAAGTGTCTCAACTTTGTACCGGGTGGAGAGAGTACTAACTTTTGGATGAAATTTGTGCTAGAGATGAAACCTAAAATCTAAAAAAATGCATACGCACTGTTTAGAGAGAACGAGCGACCGACTCCTGGCCGCTCAACCCCGCCCCTGAATCGCTGCACGAGTCGGTCAGGTCCTACCTGGTCTGGCGCTGTCAACCGCAGAACCGCTGGTGTTTTTCGCTATCTACGCTTCCACACCCTTCGTCCCCATTCCCCTCGCGTCGCCCACCTCGCGGCGCGACCTCCGCCCCTCTCACGCTGCTGCCTCCACTTCTCTCGCGCCTGCCGACGCAAGTTGGGGTGCCTCTCGGCTAGATCTGCCCCAACTTGTCACTGCCCCGCCCCAACTTTGCGCCGCCCCCGCCCCAACTTGCACCGGCCGCTGCCGCTGACCCACCTCGCATCGACCAATGCGGCCCACTGCGGCCGCGACAGCTCGGTTGCCACACCTACATACTGCCGTTTCCCCGTCCACCACCTCGCCTTCTCCTCTGAATCGAGCCATCGGTCCTCTGCCACGACCCCCCTCGCCTCGTTAATTACTCCATGCTAGAGCACGAAGGTGTCTTCCCTATCCACGATGCTTTAGCAAGAACTTACTCTATGGTACGTGTCTTGCTTCTCTAGGCCAAGCAGCACGGGATGCAAGCAGGGAGCATCAATTAGTGGGGGTTCTCGTTCAGTTTGCTGCAGGGGATCTAGGGGTGCTTTTGTTGTGGGTGCTTCATGAAATTGACCGATTATGTAGTTTTTTTGGGTGTTTCATGGGGTGGGTTACTTGATTCTGTTGTTTACACAAAACGCTATGTGCATTGGTGTGCTTGATTAAACTAGTTGGCTAGTCAGGCTTGTGCAGATTCACAAGAGGCTCTACCTAGTTGGCTAGTCAGGCTTGTGCAGTTTCACAAGAGGTTCTACCTAGTCGGCTTCTCACTGGACTAAGCAACTGGTTTTCATTTCTTGTGTTATTGGAGGAGTGAATTTTGTGGATGTATATGACCTATGGAGCTTGGTGAGAAATAATGTGGTTATACAAGGTTTGTGATGTGAGGGCTCTTATGGTTAGTTGCTGTAGGAGTTTGCAAATTTGTTTCAAATGATTTTTTAGCCATTTTTGTGCAACCGGGCAGCCCCCTTTGTGCAACTTGTTAGATAGAACTTACTAACATTATCATAAAAATAGCCAACTTAATATTTGTTCTGATGGGGTATTGTGTTTTGGGTGGCACTTATTTTTTGTTCAACTAGGCAGCAAATAATGTGCAACTTTTCTTTTAATTCAAACTAGCCAACTTCATATATAAAAGTAGCCAACCCACCACATTTTATCTCCCCTGTGCAACTTCTGTTAATTTGACTAATACATTGTTCACATTTTGTTGTTGCAGAGACCTGATGACCCACAAGTGTAGGGGATCTATCGTAGTCCTTTTGATAAGTAAGAGTGTCGAACCCAACGAGGAGCAGAAGGAAATGATAAGCGGTTTTCAGTAAGGTTTTCTCTGCAAGCAATAAAATTGTAGGTAATAGGTAGTTTTGTGATCAGATAAATTGTAGCAAGTAATAAATAATAAAAGTAAATAAGGTGCAGCAAGGTGGCCCAATCCTTTTTGTAGTAAAGGACAAGCCTGGACAATTTCTTATAATGAGAAAAGCGCTCCCGAGGACACATGGGAATTATCGTCAAGCTAGTTTCATCACACTCATATGATTCGCGTTCGTTACTTTGATAATTTGATATGTGGGTGGACCGGTGCTTGGGTACTGCCCTTACTTGGACAAGCATCCCACTTATGATTAACCCCTATTGCAAGCATCCGCAACTACAACAAAAGTATTAAGGTAAACCTAACCATAGCATGAAACATATGGATCCAAATCAGCCCCTAACGAAGCAGCGCATAAACTAGGGTTTAAGCTTCTGTCACTCTAGCAACCCATCATCTACTTATTACTTCCCAATGCCTTCCTCTAGGCCCAAATAGTGGTGAAGTGTCATGTAGTCGACGTTCACATAACACCACTAGAGGAAAGACAACATACATCTTATCAAAATATCGAACGAATACCAAATTCACATGACTACTAATAGCAAGACTTCACCCATGTCCTCAGGAACAAACGTAACTACTCACAAAGCATATTCATGTTCATAATCAGAGGTGTAATAATATGCATTATGGATCTGAACATATGATCTTCCACAAGGTAAACCAATAAGTATCAACTACAAGGAGTAATCAACACTACTAGCAACCCACAGGTACCAATTTGTGGTTTTGGATACAAGATTGGATACAAGAGATGAACTAGGGTTTGAGAGGAGATGGTGCTGATGAAGATGTTGATGGAGATTGACCCCTTCCCGATGAGAGGATCATTGGTGATGATTTTCCCATCCCGGAGGGAAGTGTCCTCGGCAGAACAGCTCTACCGGAGCTCTAGATTGGTTCCGCCTCGTGGCAGCGGAGTTTCGTCTCGTAAGCTTGCCCACGATTTTTTCCAGGATAAAACCCTTCATATAGCAGAAGATGGACACCGGGAGGCCACCCAGGGGCCCAGGAGATAGGGGCGCGTCTAGTAGGGGTGGGCGTGCCCCCCACCCTCCTGGACAGGGTGTGGGCCCCCTGAGGTATTTCTTCCGCTCAATAATTCTTATTAATTCCAAAAATAAGTTTCGTGGAGTCTCAGGTCTTTTGGAGCAGTGGAGAATAGGTTTCCAATGTTTGCTCCCTTTTCAGCCAGAATTCCAACTGCCGACATTTCCCCTCTTCATGGTAAACCTTACAAAATAAGAGAGAATAGCCATAAGTATTGATATATAATGTGTAATAACAGCCCATAATGCACTAAATATTGATATAAAAGCATGATGCAAAATGGACGTATCAACTCCCCCAAGCTTAGACCTCGCTTGTCCTCAAGAAGAAGCCGAAATCGAAAAATATGTCCACATTTTTTAGAGATAGAGGTGTCGATAAAAATAAAATACGGACATGAGGGCATCATGATCATTCTTATAACATCAACATATATAGATTTTGTCATATGAATTCTTATGCTCAAGTAATAATCAATTCACAATGTCAAGCATGGTTCAGAAAATTCATTGAAGCTAACAAACTATAATCTCAGTCACTGAAGCAATTGCAATTTATCGTAACATCACAAAGAGTCAAAAATAGAGCTTTTCAGCAAGTCCACATACTCAGCTATCATATAATCTTATACAATTGCTAACACTCACACAATACTTGTGGTTATACAGTTTCAGCCGGACACTGAGAAAGATAGGGGCTTATTGTGTTGCCTCCCAACGTATTCACCTTTAGGTGATGTCAACAATAATAGTCCATGCTAACGAACATCCAATTGGATATATGTATCATGATCTTTCAAACACGAGGAGCTTGCCAAAGGATAAAATGAAAAAAGGGAAAGGTGAAGGTCACCTTGACTCAAGCATAAAGTAAAAAGCATAAAGTAGAAACATAAAGTAAAAGATAGGCCCTTCGCAGAGGGAAGCAGAGGTTGTCATGCACTTTTAGGGTTGAACACACAAAATCTTAGTACGAAAGAACGTCACTTTATATTGTCACTTGTGTACGGACCTTTATTATGCAGTCCTTCGCTTTTATTGCTTCCATACACTACAAGAAATATGTCAACTTGTGACCACCACTATTGGTCACTGAAAGGTCATGGTTTTTCATTTGCGACCTTTTTGTGACCAAAAAGAGAAGGTCAAAAGCTGGCGGTCGTAAATTGACTATAGCGACCTTTCTTCTGGAATGGTCGAAGACATTTATGACCAAAATATGTCCACTGTGGCATTTCGGTCACTAGCTACCTCCCGAGGCCACATAGGCATCCAGCGTGGCAAGCTGATGTGGAACAAGATTCAGCCCGGTCCAATTCGATTTTCTACATGGGCCTAGCCCAACAATTCGACCTATTTGTGTTTTTTTCTCATATTAATTTTGGCTAGGTAGATGGGCCAAGCCCAACAATTAAGCCTTCTCATTTTGGGGCCATGGCCTTTTCTGCTAAAAAGTTCTAGTTTTTTTTGTAATATAAAAAAGGTCCACTAGTCAAATGGGTCCCAGATGTCAGGTTCAGGTACGTGGGTCCCAGCTAGCAAGTTCATATTCTTCATATTTCAATTTAACAGTAAATAAATAACCAGTATTTAAATTGGCACAAACAAAACACACACATAATACTCCAAATATTATCAGCCAGATTCAGTACGGAGCTCCTATTGTACAAATAACATATACTTTACAAGCTCTACACATAA
This sequence comes from Triticum dicoccoides, assembly GCF_002162155.2. Lineage (NCBI taxonomy): Eukaryota > Viridiplantae > Streptophyta > Magnoliopsida > Poales > Poaceae > Triticum > Triticum dicoccoides. Next base: position 832,466,491 of record NC_041385.1, read on the forward strand.
TAAGCTCTAACATATACAAGCTCTACAAGCTCTACACATGATACATTTACAAGCTCTATACATATACAAGCTCTACAAGCTCTACAAGCTGCCCTGGTGTTAACCCTGGTGCTCTTCAATCTTCTTCAACATGGAGCTCCTTCGGTAGCGAGCACAAACTGGGCACCTGCATCATCACAGGAAGGCAATTTTAGATCATAAAAATGAATGTTCCAAGCACAGTTTAGAGAAAAGAACCAAGTAAATTTGCCCTCAATCATACAAACAAAGTTTAGAGAAAACCAAACATGAACAAGCACTTATTATGCAATTTTTAAATTTTTTAATACATTTATTTTCTATTAGCAAAACTGAATATGCTACTTCCTGATTCATGGCTGCATAGTCCAGCTAGCTACACCAGTTTGCTCTCATGCAAAAATTAGAAAGAAAAAAAGAACAACAAATAAATCAACACTGATTTCTCTAACGCATACAGTAACTTGTTGATATCACAGAGGAATATAGCAATGCAGCATTACTACTAATGCACTACTTTCAGCCAGCAAGCAATCAAATGCGACAATAGATGATACAAATCGATCTCACCGCTAATGGGATCTCACAGCAACAAGAACGTGTATCTACAACTATTGGTTTGCACGAGAATCGCTCAAATTATAATCATTTCTAGTGCGCAGCATAAATTTAGTTTTCCTTGCACATCACGAAGCTTCCACATACTTTTTTTTGTTATGGAAGTTTGTTCAGATATCAGTTTCCCCCCTAGTCATGTTTCTTATACTTGTTCAGAGAATTCAGAACAACAGCAGATGCAAGGCAGCTGATTCAGAACTATATTGGAGTATAACAGTTTACTTTAAATAGGTTCTACCACTAAAACCCATGAAATCACTTCACCTCCTGATTCAGCGTTTTGTGTCGAAATATTGGCCATCAAGTAATTTTGTGCAAGTCTCAAAACAAGGCAGTAATGATATAATTACTGAAGCAGCTGATATGGTTAGATTATTTGCAAGTGACTTCAAACAGAACATATGGCATGCCTTAGTCATGCCCTAAGGCTAAACAGAACATATTTAAGCACCACCATGAATACATCCAAGTCTCTTAACATGCTTCTACACAGAAATCATAACAACAACATGGTCAAGTTGAGTTAGCTACAGACCTAGTTGAGTTATCCCCTTCGCTTGGAGAGGACGACGATCTGGTCGTTGCCCATGTCCCCCGCCAGCGGCCGACTCTGCTTCTCCACGATCTAGAGGGTCAGGCAGAAATCATACTACCACAGTGTGCCCTTGGTTAACCCGAATCAGCAGCTCGCCATCTTACTCCAATAGACTGAACCTCTTGCTTGCTATCTCGGCTGACCGCCTACATGCGAGAAGGCAAAAAAACATTTACTTAAAGCATCTTACAATTCACAACAAATTCGAGATTGACCCAATTAATTTTACAGCATATGGAGATTTCATAATCAAAGTTCATCATGCTAGGCTGCTAGCTATCAAGATGAAAACAACATGTAGGAGATACAAGCATACCAGGCAAGGTGGGCTAGGTGTTTAGTAAGATCATCTACTATTCAGCAGGAAATCAATTTTTACCTATTATACCAATCAACCACTACAGCAACTAGCATTTGACCTTATAACCCGCTGCTAGATGTATTAAATCACGGTTGACTACAAATACTAGATGCACTAATGCAGAACTCTTTCAGGATCCGCTACAAGTCTACAACAGCAAGCATTTAAATAACAGAGTACTACTAGTTGCAGCAGCTCCTAAATGAGTCTACAGAGACAAGGCAGCAGCAAGCATTTAAATAACAGAGTACTACTAGTTGCAGCAGCTACCAACTAACTCACGGGTTTGGCAGCAGCAAACTATAGTATGGTAGCATAGCAGAGGAGAAATAATGGGTTGACTTGAGATGAAGAAACATGAAGAGAGTGCGGGCCTTGCTTCCATGGCGATGGGCTGCACCTGCACTCACACCCGCCATGGTGCTCCTCCTCCATCAATCACAGGTCACAGCTGCAGGTAGCAGCTTCCATGGTGATGGCCTGCTGCACAAACCAAGCGCAGGAATCAGATGGACAGATCTAGAAGAATAAGATGAGGGAAGGGGAGGGTAGGGGAGGGGAGGGGAGAAGAAGATGAGCAGTATAGGGGAGGAGGGCATGAGTACCATGGGCGTCATTGGAGATGTTGCAGACTCGTCGGAGCGGCGCCGGTGTGGGAGGCGACCGAAACCCTAGCCAGCCATCGGGGAGGGGTCATCTGCCGCTGCGCTGCATGGTGGTTGGGGAGAGGGGCTCTATCTCCGTCTCTATGGCGGAGGTGCTGGCGCTGGCCCCAACCAACCACCCGCACGGACGGGCGGAGGGAGACCGACGACGGTGCGGTGGTGGCGTCCCTCCCGTCCCACTCTCCGTATCCCCCAAGGCTGGCGAATCTGGCCGCAAGGAGGCTCTATCTGCAGCCTTGGGTGAGAAAGAGAGGGACGGAGACCGCCGGCGGCGGGAGATTTGGGGTCGGGGTGGCGGCGGTGCTGGGCGCGGCGGCTCCCCTGCCCTGCTTTGCTTATCCCCTGCCCTGCAGCTGCCGCGCACTCTGGTACATCTCCGACAGCGTCACGCCACCGCCGGCCCCGCTGGAGAGATCCATCGCCGCTGCGGCCGGTCGGGATCGATTGATCGAGGGGGGAGGGGGTGGGGAGGTTTGTTTCCGTATCTTGGATCGGTTTTTGTGGAGAAGGAAGCGAGGGGCTGGCTGGGAGGGTGCAGCGTCGCGAGAGAGAAGACGGCGAATGCGTCACGAGAGGAAGGGGAGGGGGTCGGGGTGGCGATGCGGTGAGGAAGGGCGTGATGGAGAGGAGGAAGAGCTCCGCCGGATCTGGAAGGGGAGAGGAGGAGAGGGAATGAAAGGAGGCGGGGAGGTGGATGGAAAATGACCACGAGGACATAGCTAGGGTTTCGGGGTTGGTCTGGAAGGCTTGAGGACGGCCGTTGGATCTGCGAGCATCCGACGGCGTATGATCCACGATCCGCGTGATACGTCCACGGACCAATCAGAATGCAGTATGATCTTATGACCATCTAAGTAGGTCATAGTTGCCTAAAATTAATGTGTTAAAATCATGTTAGCTATTTTATGACCTGAGAAATTCAAAAAGAAAATGGAAACCTTCTCATTGTGTCACCAAAATGTGAACAACTTTTCAGAAAAAAATAACAAACATGAAAAAGATAAATATCTTTAAAAATGTATCGTGAGATATGAGTTTTTCGGCCAAAAAAAACATTTTTCATTTTTTGAGTGTCCAAAATGAGTTCTTTTGTGAAGGACCTATAATATATTTGTTGCAAAAATGGACGAAATCAATTTTCTAAAATACTAGGACATATTTAATATACAATTGACCAAATGGTTGGGTGTCAAAAGATTCGATCCACCTCTGGTGAAAAAGACAAATTTTCGCCGATTCAGTTGGAAGCGGGTCAAATTTGAACTGCAGCTACCTCACAGTTTGCTCTTTATTTTTTTTAAAATTCATTTATAGGTACATAAGTATCTATTTAATCAGAGAAACATCAAAAGTTTTCCAAGATTCAACCACTAGCTAGGAACGGTCAAGCCCGCCGTTTTGACCGCATTTTGAAACGGGCATAAAAAATTCAAAAAATCAAAAAATTGGAAAACCTTCGCATTGTGTCATTATATATGACCAGGTTTCCAGGAAAAATAATAAACTTGTAATACGGAAATTATTTTTAAAAAGTGTTCTCAGAAATGAGCTATCATGCGTGAAGATTCATGGCTTTCAGGCCAAATGATCAATCTTATGGCCACATTCATGGCATAGTTTGTTCAAATGATCTCATATTGTGCACAAGGGTGCATCTTGGAATTCCAAACAATGTTGATTTGGGGAGTTTTCACTTTCATTGCACAAAAGAGCCATTTTCCATTTTTTGAGTGCCCCAAATGAGGTTTTTTTGTGAAGAACCTACCAAATAATTATTGCAAAATTGGACCAAATCAATTTTCTAAAATACTAGGACATACTTAATGCGCAATTGACCAAATGGTTGGGTGTAAAAAGTTGTGATCCACCTCTGGTGAAAAACACAAATTTCTGCCGATTCAGTTGGAAGCGGGTCAAATTTGAACTGCAGCTACCTCATAGTTTGCTCTTTATTTTTTCCAAAAATAATTTATAGGTACATAAGTATCTATTTAATCAGAGAAACATCAAAAGTTTTCCAAGATTCAACCACTAGATAGGAATGGTCAAGCCCGCCGTTTTGACGGCATTTTGAAACGGGCATAAAAAATTCAAAAAAAAATCAAAAAATTGGAAAACCTTCGCATTGTGTCATTATATGTGGCCAAGTTCCCAGGAAAAATAACAAACTTGTAATACGACAATTATTTTAAAAAAGTGTTCTAAAAAACGAGCTATCACATGTGGAGATCAATGGCTTTCAAGCCAAATGATCAATCTTATGGCCACATTCATGGCATAGTTTGTTCAAATGATCTAATATTGTGCAAAAGGGTGCATATTGGAATGGCAATCAGTGTTTCCTAAGTAAGTTTTTATTTTCTTTGGACGAAAAAACCATTTTCCATTTTCCGAGTGCGTGAAATGAGTTTTTTGTGTGAAGGACCTACCATATATTTGTTGCAAAATTGGACCTAATCAATTTTATAAAATACTAGGCCATATTTAGTGCACAATTAACCAAATGGTTGGGTGTAAAAAGTTTTGATCCACCTCTGGTGAAAAAGACAAATTCCCGCCGACTCAGCTGGAAGCGGGTCAAATTTGAACTGAAGTTGCCTCATAGTTTGCTATTTATTTTTTCCAAAAATCATTTATAGGCACATAAGTATCTATTTAATCACAGAAACACCAAAAAAATTCCATGATTCAACCACTAGATAGGAACGACCAAGCCCGCCGTTTTGACCGCATTTTGAAACGGGCATAAAAAATTCAAAAAATATCAAAAAATTGGGAAACCTTCGCATTGTGTCATTATATGTAGTCAAGTTCCCAGGAAAAATAAGAAACTTGTAATACGGCAATTATTTTAAAAAAGTGTTCTAAAAAACGAGCTATCACGTGTGGAGATCAATGGCTTTCAAGCCAAATGATCAATCTTATGGCCACATTCATGGCATAGTTTGTTTAAATGATCTAATATTGTGCAAAAGGGTGCATATTGGAATGGCAATCAATGTTGCCTAAGGAATTTTTCATTTTCTTTGGACAAAAAAACCATTTTCCATTTTCCGAGTGCCTGAAATGAGTTTTTTTTGTGAAGGACCTACCATATATTTGTTGCAAAATTGGACCTAATCAATTTTATAAAATACTAGGAGATATTTAATGCACAATTGACCGAATGGTTGGGTGTAAAAAGTTTTGATCCACCTCTGGTGAAAAAGACAAATTCCCGCCGATTCAGTGGGAAGCGGGTCAAATTTGAACTGAAGCTGCCTCATAGTTTGCCATTTATTTTTTCCAAAAATCATTTCTAGGTACATAGGTATCTATTTAATCAGAGAAACACCAAAAAAATTCCAAGATTCAACCACTAGATAGGAACGGTCAAGCCCGCCGTTTTGACTGCATTTTGAAACGGGCATATAAAATTCAAAAAATATCAAAAAATTGGAAAATCTTCACATTGTGTCATTATATGTGACCAAGTTTCCAGGAAAAATAATAAACTTGTAATACGGTAATTATTTTAAAAAAGTGTTCTCAGAAATGAGCCATCAAGTGTGAAGATTCATGGCTTTCAAGCCAAATGATCAATCTTATGGCCACATTCATGACATAGTTTGTTCAGATGATCTAATATTGTGCACAAGGGTGCATCTTGGAATTCCAAACAATGTTGCCTAAGGGAGTTTTCATTTTCTTTGGACGAAAAATTCATTTTCCATTTTTTTGAGGGCCCAAAATGAGTTTTTTTGTGAAGGATCTACCATATATTTGTTGCAAAATTGGAACTAATCAATTTAATTAAATACTAGGCCATATTTAATGCACAATTGACAAAATGGTTGGGTGTCAAAAGTTTTGATCCACCTCTAGTGAAAAAGAAAAATTCCCGCTGATTCAGCTGGAAGCGGGTCAAATTTGAACTGCAGGTGCCTCATAGTTTGCTCTTTATTTTTTTCCAAAAATCATTTCTAGGTAAATAAGTATCTATTTAAGCATAAATACATGGTTTGATGGCGAGACATCGAGGTTTGGACAGTGGCTGAGGGCCCCAACTCTAGAGCGCATAAGCTCGCATGCTCGCCACATGGTCACCGCGTGACCGTGGCGTTGCCATGCGTTCTGTGCGGCCTAGGCATGTCTAGTGGGTTGTTCACTCCCCAGGTAGATGCTAGGAAGAAAATTATAACATACAATTCTCACGAGGAGACCGATCGATGCTCAAACATGAATAAGCAGCCAAGTGTTTGATTTGCGGTACGGGAAATGCACATGGCTAATGGGCGTGAGTTTTGGCTGAGGATGATCAGTTACTAAGAAGACCGTCTTCACAAATTTTTAGGGAAATCAAGAATATATAAATAACACCTCCTTCACAAAGTGCTGCTCTGAACAGAATAGGAAAATGAATATTGTTCAGTTATTTTTGAATTAGGGAAGGAAGGTTTTTGACATATCTGATGAAGATATGATCCAAACAATTTATGAGAATTTTTTGGGAATTTTTGGAATAACAGAAATATAGATTGCTTCACAACCTAGGGCAAAAATTGACACATGGACATGACACATAGGCAAAACTGATGAGATGGCACCTAGTCATCACAACCGACCACAATCTACAAGGCTATGACCATCTATATTGGTCGTTAACAACTAGAAATAAGGCAGCGGACCTGCATTGTTTTCTTTGTGACCATTTCGTGTAAGGAAATTACGACCTTCTGACCAAAATGGTCGCAATGGTTTAGGGTTTGGAGCCCCCCGAACAGCTTTTGACCAATTGGTCTCAGATGGTCATAGATCTATGACCAATTCTTCCAGGGTCACTGACAGAAGGTCACTAGTTGACATATTTCTTGTAGTGATAACAAGATCGTATAAAGCTTATTTTCTCCGCACTAATAAGTCATACATATTTAGAGAGCAATTTTTATTGCTTGCACCGATGACAACTTACTTGAAGGATCTTACTCAATCCATAGGTAGATATGGTGGACTCTCATGGCAAAACTGGGTTTAAGGATATTTGGAAGCACAAGTAGTATCTCTACTTGGTGTTAGGAATTTGGCTAGCATGAGGGGGAAAGGCAAGCTCAACATGTTCGGAAGGTTAATGACAATATACTTTAACTGAGATGTGAGGAAACATAAACCATTACGTTGTCTTCCTTGTCCAACGTCGACTCTTTTAGCATGTCATACTTAATGAGTGCTCACAATTATAAAAGATGTCCAAGATAGTGTATTTATATGTGAAACCTCTCTTTCCTTATTACTTCCTATTAATTGTAACGATGACCAAAACTATGTTTATCAACTCCCAACAACTTTTATGCCTCATACTTTCTATGTGTGAAGTTATCACTATCCATAAGATCCATACGAACTCTTTCATTCTTTTTATTCTTTTAATTTTCTCAAGATCATAGCAAGAAAGCAAAGCCCTTGACTCAACACTAATCTTTATTATAGATAGATCACGGACTCGATTACATAAAAGAGATCACAAAGCAAAACTAGAAACTACTTGATATCAAAACTTTAATCTACTAAATAAGGATACGACTAAAAGGATCGAACTAAATAAAACGGTAAAGATAGGAGTGTGATGGTGATACGATACCGGGGCATCTCCCCCAAGCTTGGCAGTTGCCAAGGGGGTGCCAATACCCATGTGATTATGTGTCCTTCTTCATGGTGGGTGTTATGATCTCCTTGGCAATAATGCCCCTCAGGATATGATTCTCCTCCTCAAGCTTATTGACTTGTTGCTTAAGGCCCATAATCTCCTTGTGGAGCTTACCCGTAACGGTTAGGGCTCCGTTTACCCAAGGATGCTGCATAGCTTCTGGGGAACAAATGACGCTCTTTTTCATATTTTCATAAGAAAGAAATCTAAGGTTGGAAGGGATGACCGAATTTGGAATAGCCGAGCTGTGTAGTTCCCCCATGGTGAATTCTGCTTGGAGACGAGAGTTAACTTCTTGATCTTCCTCCATGGCATCTATCCTTTTCAAGTCGGCCTCCATCTCATCCTCCGTTGATGGTCCAAAGTGACAAGCATCGCTATTTGCTCCTGGTCCCGGTGTTGGGTGAGACACCCGACTCTCCCCGACTGACTCTTGGGAAGACATCCTGCTTTTAATTTGCAACAGGAACATCTCGAAACGAAAACAGAGGATATTTGCATGATACGGTGGTCAAGACTTTCGGGAGATTATATAATGAATTTTTACCGACCAAAATACGTAACGTACAAGAAAACGGAGTCCGGGAGGCACACGAGGTGTCCACGAGACAGGAGGGCGCGCCCAGTAAGGGTGGGCGCGCCCCCCACTCTCGTGGAGGCCTCGTGTCCTTCCTGGACTACTTCTTTCTGTCTAAAATTCTTAAATATTCCAAAACTGATAAAAATTGCCTTTAGAATTGTTTTGGAGTCGGTTTACTTACCGTACCACATACCTATTCCTTTTCGGAGTCTGGAACATTCTGGAAAGTGTCCCTTATGTATTTCTCCGGGGTTATGGTTTCAATAATATTAGTTTCAACATTGATAGGATTACCTGAAATATAATGTTTAATTCTTTGACCGTTCACCACCCTTGGACTTGTGCTTCGAAGTTGTTGATTTTTATGGCACCGGAACGATAGACCTCTTCGATAATGTAAGGACCTTCCCATTTAGAGAGAAGTTTTCCTAAAAAAATCTTAAACAGGAGTTGAATAATAACACATAATCACCTACGTTAAACTCACGCTTTTGTATTCTTTTGTCATGCCAATGTTTGACTTTTTCTTTGAATAGTTTGGCATTCTCATAGGCTTGGTTTCTCCATTCATCAAGTGAGCTAATATCAAACAACCTCTTCTCACCGGCAAGTTTAAAGTCGTAGTTGAGCTCTTTAATAGCCCAATATGCTTTATGTTCAAGTTCTAGAGGTAAATGACAGCCTTTTCCATAAACCATCTTATATGGAGACATACCCATAGGATTTTTATATGCAGTTCTATAGGCCCATAATGCATCATCAAGTTTTTTGGACCAATTCTTTCTAGATCTATTAACGGTCTTTTGCAAAATTAATTTGAGCTCTCTATTGCTCAACTCTACTTGACCACTAGACTGTGGGTGATAAGGAGATGCGATTCTATGATTGACATCATACTTAGCAAGCATCTTACGGAAAGCACCATGAATAAAATGTGAACCACCATCAGTCATAAGATATCTAGGGACCCCAAACCTCAGAAAAATAACTTCTTTAAGCATTTTAATAGAAGTGTTATGATCAGCACTACTAGTTGGAATAGCTTCTACCCACTTAGTAACATAATCAACAGCAACTAAAATATGTGTATAACCATTAGAGGCAGGAAAAGGTCCCATATAATCAAAGCCCCAAACATCAAACGGTTCAATAACAAGAGAATAATTCATAGGCATTTCTTGACGTCTACTAATATTACCAATTCTTTGACATTCATCACATGACAAGACAAACTTACGGGCATCTTTGAAGAGAGTAGGCCAATAAAAACCAGATTGCAATACCTTATGTGCAGTTCTGTCTCCAGCGTGGTGTCCTCCATATGATTCGGAGTGACACTTGCGTAGGATCTGTTCCTGTTCATGCTCAGGTACACAACGTCTAATAACACCATCTACTCCTTCTTTATAAAGGTGTGGTTCATCCGAAAAGTAATGTCTTAAATCATAAAAGAACTTCTTCTTTTGCTGGTATGTGAAACTAGGTGGTATAAATTTAGCAACAATGTAATTAGCATAATTAGCATACCAAGGAGCAGTAAGAGAAGCATTAACGACCGCTAACTGTTCATCAGGAAAGCTATCATCTATAGGTATTGGGTCATCAAGAACATTCTCTAACCTTGACAAGTTGTCTGCAACGGGGTTCTCAACTCCCTTTCTATCAATAATATGCAAGTCAAATTCTTGGAGCAAGAGAACCCATCTAATGAGTCTAGGCTTAACATCTTTCTTTTCCATAAGATATTCAATAGCAGCATGATCAGTGTGAATAGTAACTTTGGAATCAACAATATAAGGTCTAAACTAATCACATGCAAACACAACTGCTAAGAATTCTTTTTTAGTAGTAGCATAATTTCTCTGGGCAGTATCAAGAGTCTTACTAGCATATTGGATAACATTTAATTTCTTATCAACTCTTTGCCCTAGAACTGCACCTACAACATAATCACTAGCATCACGCATAATTTCAAAAGGTAAATTCCAATCAGGTGGCTGAACAATGGGTGCAGTGATCAAAGCTTTCTTAAGTATTTCAAATGCTTCTACACAATCATCATCAAAGACAAAAGGAATATCTTTTTGCAATAAATTAGTCAGAGGCCTAGAGATTTTAGAAAAGTCCTTAATGAACCTCCTATAGAAACCGGCATGACCAAGGAAACTTCTTATACCTTTTATGTCCTTGGGACATGGCATATTTTCAATAGCATCAACTTTAGCTTTATCAACTTCAATACCTCTCTCAGAGATCTTGTGCCCCAAGACAATGCCTTCGTTAACCATAAAGTGGCACTTTTCCAATTCAAGACAAGACTAGTGCCTTCGCATCTCTGCAAAACTTGATCTAGGTTTCTCAAGCAATCATCAAAAGAAGATCCATAAACGGAGAAATCATCCATGAATACTTCACAAATCTTTTCACAAAAGTCAGAGAATATAGCCATCATACATCTTTGAAAGGTAGCAGGTGCATTACATAAACCAAAAGGCATACGTCTATAAGCAAAAGTACCGAAAGGGTAAGTAAAAGTAGTTTTTGATTGATCTTCCGCTGATACATGTATTTGAGAGAAACCAGAATAAGCATCTAGAAAGCAGAAATGTGTATGTTTGGATAGTCTTTCTAGCATTTGATCAATAAAAGGTAAAGGGTAATGATCTTTCTTAGTAGCTTTATTTAATTTATGGAAATCAATTACCATCCTATAACCTGTAATAATTCTTTGCCGAATCAATTCATCTTTATCATTAGGAACAACAGTAATACCTCCCTTTTTAGGAACACAATGGACAGGGCTTACCCATTCACTATCAGTAATGGGATAAATTATACCTGCCTCGAGGAGCTTCAATATCTCATTTCTTACCACTTCTTTCATCTTAGTATTTAATCTTTGTTGAGGATCTCTAACTGGTTTGGCAACTTTTTCCACTTTAATTTTATGTTGGCATAGAGTAGGGCTAATGCCCTTAAGATCATCCAGAGTATATCCAATAGCAGCACGGTGCTTCTTCAGAGTTTTCAATAATCTTTCCCCTTGCTGTTCTGAAAGGTTAGCACTAATAAGAACATGATATATCTTATTTTCATCAAGATAAGCATATTTAAGATTATCAGGTAATGGTTTTAGTTTACACACGGGATCACCCTTGGGTGGAGGGGGATCCCCTAGAATTTCAACGGGAAGGTTATGTTTCAAAATAGGTTTCTGTTTAAGGAATACTTCATCTATTTCCCTTCTTTCTTTCATAAATAGGTCATTTTCATGGTCTAGCAAATATTGTTCTAACGGATCAGTCGGAGGTACGGCAATAGAAGCAAGACCAATTATTTCATCTTTACTAGGTAATTCTTTATCACGGGGTTATCTACGAAATTTAGCAAAAGTAAACTCATGAGTCATATCATCTAAGCCAATCGTAACAACATCCTTTTTACAATCAATCTTAGCTTTAACAGTGTTCAAGAAGGGTCTACCAAATATAATGGGGCAAAATTCATCTTGTGGACAACCACAAACGAGAAAATCAGCAGGGTATTTGACCTTCCTGTTGGGGAACGTAGTAATTTCAAAAAATTTCCTACGCACACGCAAGATCATGGTGATGCATATCAACGAGAGGGGGAGTGTATCTTCATACCCTTGAAGATCACTAAGCGGAAGCGTTTATCAACATGGTTGATATAGTGGTACGTCTTCACGATCTGACCGATCCAAGTACCGAACGCACGGCACCTCTGAGTTCTGCACATGTTCAGCTCGATGACGTCCTCGCCTTCTTGATCCAGCAAGATGGGCGAAGTAGTAGATGAGTTCCGGAAACACGACGGCGTGGTGACGGTGTTGGTGAAGAAGAATCTCCGCAGGGCTTCTCCTAAGCACTACGGAAACTATGACGGAGGATAAACTAGAGGGGAAGGGGTTGCTGGCACACGGCTTGGTGTTTCTTGATGTGTCTTTGGTGCTAGCCCTGCCCCTCTATTTATATGTTGAGCCTTGGGGTCGAAACTTGGAGTAAAAGCCTCCACAAAGTTGGTTTCACCCGAAAGGCAAGAGTCCTTCTCGGACTCTAGGGCCAGACGCCAGGGTTCCCGGCGTCTGGACCCAGACGCCAGGGACCCTGGCGTCTGGCCCCTGGACTCCGCAAAACTTCCTTTTGCGCTTTCCAAAAACCTTGTGGGCTTTCCCCTTTGGCCCAAATAACGTGTTCTCGTACCCAAACATTTCGGGAAACATCCGGAACCCCTTCCAATGAATTCCGGAACCCTTCCGGAGACCAAACAACATTATCCCATATATTAAACTTCATCTCCGGACCATTCCGGAGTTCCTCGTCATGTTCGTGATCTCATTCGGGACTCCGAACAACATTCGGTTACCAACATACATAACTCATATAATACTATATCGTCAACGAACGTTAAGCGTGCGGACCCTACGGGTTCGAGAACTATGTAGACATGACCGAGACATCTCTCTGGTCAATAACCAATAGCAGAACCTGGATGCCCATATTGGCTCCTACATATTCTACGAAGATCTTTATCGGTCAAACCGCATAACAACATACGTTGTTCCCTTTGTCATCGGTATGTTACTTGCCCGAGATTTGATCGTCGGTATCTCAATACCTAGTTCAATCTCGTTACTGGCAAGTCTCTTTACTCGCCACGTAATGCATCATTCCGTAACTAACTCATTAGCTACATTGCTTGCAAGGCTTATAGTGATGTGCATTACCGAGAGGGCCCAGAGATACCTCTCCGACAATCGGAGTGACAAATCCTAATCTCGAAATACGTCAACTCAACAAGTACCTTTGGAGACACCTGTAGAGAACCTTTATAATCACCCAGTTACGTTGTGACATTTGGTTGCACACAAAGTGTTCCTCCGGTAAGCAGGAGTTACATAATCTCATAGTCATAGGAACATGTATAAGTCATGAAGAAAGAAATAGCAGCATACTAAACGATCAAGTGCTAAGCTAACGGAATGGGTCAAGTCAATTAGATCATTCTCCAATGATATGATCCCGTTAATCAAATGACAACTCATGTCTATGGCTAGGAAACTTAACCATCTTTGATTCAACGAGCTAGTCAAGTAGAGGCATACCAGTGACATTATGTTTGTCTATGTATTCACACACGTACTAAGTTTGTGGTTAATACAATTCTAGCATGAATAATAAACACTTATCATGAAATTAGGAAATAAATAATAACTTTATTATTGCCTCTAGGGAATATTTCCTTCACTTCCCACACAAGACTTCAACATCTCTAACAATCCCAAAAGGTTTAATAGTATCTCTATTGGCAAGCTTAATTGTAACATCAATATCTTCTAACTCAGTAGGTGCAATGTCATGCATAATTTCTTTATAAATCATAGGGTATTGCACTAGCGCTAGCACCCATATCACATAAACCATGGTAACAATGATCTCCTATTTTAACAGACATAATAGGCATGCCTACAACGGGTCTATGTATCTTAGCATCTGGTTTTGCAATATTTGCAGCTTCATCACAAAAGTAAATGACATGCCCATCTAAATTATCATCCAAGAGATCTTTAACCATAGCAATACTAGGTTCAACTTTGATTTGCTCAGGAGGTGTATAAGTTCTAGTATTACTCTTACGAACAACAGTCGAAGTTTTAGCATGATCCTTTATCCTAATAGGAAAAGGTGGGTTCTCAACATAAGTAGTAGGAACAATAGGATCACTATAAGTAATAGTCTTTTCTTCAACTTTAATATGTGCAACTACTTTTACTTCAATGGGAGGATTATATTTAAACCACTTCTCCTTAGGGACATCAACGTGAGTAGAAAAAGATTCACAAAAAGAAGCTATTATCTCAGAGTCAAGTCCATATTTAGCGCTAAATCCCTGAAAAACATCGGTATCCATAAGAGATTTAACACAATCAAACTTAGGTGTCATACCTGACTCCTTACCATCGTCGGAACCCAAATCTTCAGAGTTGCATTTAATTCTTTCCAGTAAGTCCCATTTGAATTCAATAGTCTTCAGCATATAAGAACCAGCATAGGAAGTATCGAGCATGGTGCGATCATTGAGAGAAAGCCGAGCATAAATTTTTTGAATAATCATTTCTCTGGAGAGCTCATGATTGGGGCATGAATATAAAATTGACTTAAGCCTCCCCCAAGCTTGAGCGATGCTTTCTCCTTTGCGAGGCCAGAAATTATATATGTAATTACGATCACGATGAACAAGATGCATAGGATAGAACTTCTGGTGAAATTCCAAGTTCAATCGCTTATAATTCCAAGATCCCGTATCATCACATAGCCTAAACCATGTCAATGCATCTCCCTTCAAAGATAAAGGGAAGACCTTCCTTTTGACAACATCATCGGTAATACCTGCAAGCTTAAATAATCCACAAACTTCATCCACAAAGATAAGGTGTAAATTGGGATGCAATGTTCCATCTGCTGCAAATGGATTAGCTAGCAGTTTCTCTATCATACCTGAAGGAATTTCAAAGTGAACATTTTCAGTAGGTTCAGTAGGTTGAGGAGCAACTCTTTGCTCTACTGGTCGGGCGAAGATGCCCCGAACAAGCCCCTCAAAGGATTAGTTTCCATAGTAACAAGTAACAGAAAATTTCAGCACACTATATAAATGTTTCCTTACGAAGTTCCACTCACCAAAAGCGCTACACTCCCCGGCAACGGCGCCAGAAAAGAGTCTTGATGACCCACAAGTGTAGGGGATCTATCGTAGTCCTTTCTATAAGTAAGAGTGTCGAACCCAACGAGGAGCAGAAGGAAATGATAAGCGGTTTTCAGTAAGGTTTTCTCTGCAAGCACTGAAATTGTAGGTAATAGATAGTTTTGTGATAAGATAAATTGTAGCAAGTAATAAATAATAAAATTAAATAATGTGTAGCAAGGTGGCTCAATCATTTTTGTAGTAAAGGACAAGCCTAGACAATTTCTTATAATGAGAAAAGCGCTCCCAAGGACACATGGGAATTATCGTCAAGCTAGTTTCATCACACTCATATGATTCGCGTTCGTTACTTTGATAATTTGATATGTGGGTGGACCGGTGCTTGGGTACTGCCCTTACTTGGACAAGCATCCCACTTATGATTAACCCCTATTGCAAGCATCCGCAACTACAACAAAAGTATTAAGGTAAACCTAACCATAGCATGAAACATATGGATCCAAATCAGCCCCTAATGAAGCAATGCATAAACTAGGGTTTAAGCTTCTGTCACTCTAGCAACCCATCATCTACTTATTACTTCCCGATGCCTTCCTCTAGGCCCAAATAATGGTGAAGTGTCATGTAGTCGACGTTCACATAATACCACTAGAGGAAAGACAACATACATCTTATCAAAATATCGAACGAATACCAAATTCACATGACTACTAATAGCAAGACTTCACCCATGTCCTCAGGAACAAACGTAACTACTCACAAAGCATATTCATGTTCATAATCAGAGGTGTAATAATATGCATTAAGGATCTGAACATATGATCTTCCACCAAGTAAACCAATAAGTATCAACTACAAGGAGTAATCAACACTACTAGCAACCCACAGGTACCAATTTGTGGTTTTGGATACAAGATTGGATACAAGAGATGAACTAGGGTTTGAGAGGAGATGGTGCTGATGAAGATGTTGATGGAGATTGACCCCCTGCCGATGAGAGGATCGCTGGTGATGATTTCCCCCTCCTGGAGGGAAGTGTCCCCGGCAGAACAGCTCTGCCGGAGCTCTAGATTGGTTCCGCCAAGGTTCCGCCTCATGTCAGCGGAGTTTCGTCTCGTAAGCTTGCCCAAGATTTTTCCAGGATAAAACCCTTCATATAGCAGAAGATGGACATCGGGAGGCCACCAGGGGGCCCAGGAGACAGGGGCGTGCGCCCCACCCTCCTGGACAGGGTGTGGCCCCCCTGAGGTATTTCTTCCGCTCAATAATTCTTATTAATTCCAAAAATAAGTTTCGAGGAGTCTCAGGTCTTTTGGAGCAGTGCAGAATAGGTTTCCAATGTTTGCTCCATTTTCAGCCAGAATTCCAGCTGCTGGCATTCCCCCTCTTCATGGTAAACCTTACAAAATAAGAGAGAATGGCCATAAGTATTGATATATAATGTGTAATAACAGCCCATAATGCACTAAATATTGATATAAAAGCATGATGCAAAATGGACGTATCAAGACCAAAATGGCCGGAGAAGGAGATGTGCGTGACAATGAAACAGAGGTTCCCATTTTTTCTCTTTACCCTATTAGCACTTTAATTTTTTGGACTTTATCCTCTGACCATTTTATTATGCCCTTATCTTTTACCCTTTTAGCATCCCAATGTTTTGTTCATTGTAGGGTTCTGCAAATCTAATCTCACGAGGAACTCGAAAAGGGATGCTAAGCGGCAGCCGCGTGTCAATGATAAGGACGGGGATAGAGAGGGTGGCGATGTGAGTGGAGAACATCAGTCCTTTGGAATTTATTTTCCTTTATTTTCCTTTTGTCCTTTAGGATTTTTTATATGGCACACATACATGTTTAATTTTTTCTCAACCCCTTATGCTTGTTCTTTTTTTTCTTACACAACTTTAGGGTGGCAAAAGATTCCTCTTAGTAAAACCGCATAGAAGAAAGGTGCGCGCGGAGGCAATATCCAAAGGGGTAGATGCCACATTTTCTGCAACAGCCGCCGTGGTAACATAAAATTCCATCAGGAATATTTTTTACTCCACATACATGCAGCCAAGTGTATTAATTTTCATACATGGTTGCAAAAGGACTAATTAAGCATTGGCATGCTCAACTTTCTCAGTTGCTCAACGTTGCCATCTTCAAGTTTTTTAGAATTGTCCCAAGAGTATGTAACGACTTGGCATCCTCAGGCTTTCTAGTTGCAGAATAGTATCTAATCAGTTGACAACGTCAGTAATTCTAGTTGCACAACAATATACAACTAGTTGATATCCTTAGCTTCTCTAGTTGCACAAGAACTCAGGTTAGTCCCATCTTAAAAAAATTGAGGATTGCCCAAGAGTATGTAACGACTTGGCATCCTCATGCTTTCTAGTTGCAGAATAGTATCTAATTAGTTGGGAACCTCAGTAATTCTAGTTGCACAACAATATACAACTAGTTGACATCCTCAGCTTCTCTAGTTGCACAAGAACTCGGATTAGTCGCATCTTAAAAAATTTGAGGATTTCCCTACATTATGTAACGACTTGGCGCCATCAGGTTTTCTAGTTGCAGAAGAGTATCTATTTAGTTGGCACCCTCTGCAATTCTAGTTTGACAACATTATCCAAGTAGTTGACATCCTCAGCCTCTCTAGTTGCACAAGAATTCAGATTAATCCCATCTTAATGTTGGGGAACGTTGCAGAAAATAAAATTTTTCTACGCTTCACCAAGATCAATCTATGAGTTCATCTAGCAACGAGAGAGAGGAGTGCATCTACATAGCCTTTTAGATCGCGAGCGGAAGCGTTCAAGAGAACGGGGTTGAGGGAGTTGTACTCGTCGTGATCCAAATCACCGATGATCCTAGTGCTGAACGGACAACACCTCCGCGTTCAACACACGTACGGTTGGGGAAGCCGTCTCCTCCTTCTTGATCCAGCAAGGGGGAAGGAGAGGTTGATGGAGATCCAGCAGCACAACGGCATGGTGGTGGATGCAGCAGCGATCTCGGCAGGGCTTTGCCAAGCACTACAAGAGGGAGAGGTGTTGCGGAGGGAGAGGGAGGCGCCAAGAGCATGGGTGCGGCTTCCCTCCCTCGCCCCCTCTTTATATAGGGCCCCTAGGTGGGGGCGCCGGCCCTAGGAGATGCAATCTCCAAGGGGGGCGGTGGCCAAGGGGGGTGGCTTGCCCCCCAAGCCAAGTGGAGGCGCCCCCACCCCTAGGGTTTCCAACCCTAAGCGCAGAGGGGGCCCAAGGGGGGCGCACCAGCCCACCAGGGGCTGGTTCCCCTCCCACTTCGGCCTATGGGGCCCTCCGGGATAGGTGGCCCCACCCGATGGACCCCCGGGACCCTTTCGGTGGTCCTGGTACAATACCGGTGACCTCCGAAACTTTCCTGATGGCTGAAACCTGACTTCCTATATATAATTCTTCACCTCCGGACATTCCGGAACTCCTCGTGACGTCCGGGACCTCATCCCACTACGGGAAACAGAAGATTTGCCGTCAATAATTTCTTTGCCGTCAGCATTTCGTCGGGGCAGATGGCAAAGAAAGGGTTTGCCGTCATCAGCAGACGACAAAGAATGGTTGACGGAAAAGACTAATTTGCCGTCTGCGGTTTCTATTACAGACGGCAAAGACATACTTTGCCGTCTACGTTTGTAATACAGACGGCAAAGACATACTTTGTCATCTATGTTTTTATTATAGACGGCAAAGACTTGCTTTACCGTCTGTAGAAAAATTAGCAGACGACAAAGTACTTTGCTGTGTGTAATAGAAAATGTAGACAGCAAAGAATGTCTTTGCCGTCTATAATTAAAACCGCAGACGGCAAAGAAGAAACACACCTCGCGGATTGATCTCCTGGATCGATGAGGTGGCACTATCGGCACCACACATCTCTCCCTGATCTCTCTCCCATGCGGCCAGGCCCCCACCACGTTCTATCTTCCACGCACCTCACCACGTGCTCTCTGCCAACCGACCCCACCTACTTCTCTATCCCTTATCTCTCTCGTACGCAGCTCTCTCTCTCATCTCGTGGCAGAAACTCTCGTACCCATCTCTCTCTTTCTCTCGTGACTCCCAAGCCGCCCCGCCCCTCTCGCCGCCGGGCGCCATGCCACGCTCGCTGCCGCCGGCCCTGCCTCTCTCCTTCTCCCTCGAGCCGACCCCGTCCCTCATCCTCCGTCGAGCCCGCCCCGTCCCCGTCACCATGGGAGAGAGAACGGCGGACATGGCAAGGCGGGCGGCCGGCAGGCAGGGCAGGGTAGGGCGGCGTCGTGCATGGTGGCGGCAGGCAGGGCAAGGCGGGCAGGACGACGTCGGGCAGGGAATCCGGCGGTGGCCGTGGGCAGGGCGTCCTTCTCTCCCTCCACACCTCCTCCCACCGGCAGCCTTCTTCTCTCCTTTCGCACCTCCTCCCTACGACAGCAACGTCGGCGAGCGAGCAGGGCCTCCAGCGAGGGGTGGCGGCGGGTAGAGCAGAGCGGCCGGCCCTGTTTACCTTCCCCCTCATGCACCTCCTCCTCTCTCTCCAGCACAAGCGAGCGACCAGAGCCTCTGGCAGCGGCGTGGGCAAACAGCAATATGACTCCGGCAGCCACGCAGGCAAACAACAGTACAACCGTCCGGGCGAATCCAACTCTCAAGAGACGCCGACAGTTGGACATGTCCGGGAATCATTGCTAATAAACGTCCGTCTTACCGCATACAATGTGCCATGTCTATTTTTTTTAATATAAAAAAAGCACTTTGCCGTCTGGTGGTTGGGCTGGATGACGGTGAAGCATGAATTCTTTGCCGTCTGTTTTAGTTTGCGTTGACGGCAAACAATTGACGACGTCCGTTAGGGTGACCGCTCTGTTAGTCTGCTTTTCTTTGCTGTCTGGTTGGTTGCGCTGACAGCAAAGACAAAAAGCTGACGGCAAAGTCTTTGCCGTCTGCCCGATGAAAAGCTGACGACAAAGAATTCGTTGCCGACATATCTTTGCCGTCTGAATTTGCCGTCTGCTTCCTGACGGCAAAATCTTTGCCGTCTGGATTTAGGTCTTTGCCGTCTGTAATCCACAGACGGCAAATTACTTGTTTCCTGTAGTGTCCGGGACTCCAAACAACTTTCGGGTTACTGCATACTCATATGTCTACAACCCTAGCGTCACCGGACCTTAAGTGTGTAGACCCTACGGGTTCGGGAGACACGCAGACATGACCGAGACGACTCTCCGGTCAATAACCAACAGCGGGGTTTGGATACCAATGTTGGCTCCCACATGCTCCTCAATGATATCATCGGATGAACCACGATGTCGAGGATTCAAGTAACCCCGTATACAATTCCCTTTGTCAATCGGTACGTTACTTGCCCGAGATTCGATCGTCGGTATCCCAATACCTCGTTCAATCTCGTTACCGGCAAGTCACTTTACTCGTACCGCAATGCATGATCCCGTGACCAAACACTTGGTCACTTTGAGCTCATTATGATGATGCATTACCGAGTGGGCCCAGAGATACCTCTCCGTCATACGGAGTGACAAATCCCAGTCTCGATCTGTGTCAACCCAACAGATACTCTCGGGGATACCCGTAGTATACCTTTATAGTCACCCAGTTACGTTGTGACGTTTGGTACACCCAAAGCACTCCTATGGTATCCGAGAGTTACATGATCTCATGGTCTAAGGAAACGATACTTGACATTGGAAAAGCTCTAGCAAACGAACTACACGATCTTGTGCTATGCTTAGGATTGGGTCTTGTCCATCACATCATTCTCCTAATGATGTGATCCCATTATCAACGACATCCAATGTCCATAGTCAGGAAACCATGACTATCTGTTGATCAACGAGCTAGTCAACTAGAGGCTTACTAGGGACATGTTGTGGTCCATGTATTCACACATGTATTACGATTTCCGGATAACACAATTATAGCATGAATAAAAGACAATTATCATGAACAAGGAAATATAATAATATTCATTTTATTATTGCCTCCAGGGCATATTTCCAATAGTCTCCCACTTGCACTAGAGTCAATAATCTAGTTACATTGTGATGAATCGAACACCCATAGAGTTCGTGCGTTGATCATGTTTTGCTCGCGGAAGAGGTTTAGTCAACGGATCTGCGACATTCAGATCCGTATGCACTTTGCAAATATCTATGTCTCCATCTTGAACGTTTTCAGGAATGGAGTTGAAGCAACGCTTGATGTGCCTGGTCTTCTTGTGAAACCTGGGCTCCTTGGCAAGGGCAATAGCTCCAGTGTTGTCACAGAAGAGATTGATCGGCTCCGACGCATTGGGTATGACTCCTAGGTCGGTGATGAACTCCTTCATCCAAATTGCTTCATGCGCTGCCTCCGAGGCTGCCATGTACTCCGCTTCACATGTAGATCCCGCCACGACGCTCTGCTTGCAATTGCACCAGCTTACTGCACCTCCATTCAAAATATGCACGTATCCGGTTTGTGACTTGGAGTCATCCAGATCTGTGTCGAAGCTAGCGTCGACGTAACCCTTTACGACGAGCTCTTCGTCACCTCAAAAAACGAGAAACATATCCTTAGTCCTCTTCAGGTACTTCAGGATATTCTTGACCGCTGTCCAGTGTTCCTTGACGGGATTTCTTTGGTACTTTCCTACCAAACTTACGGCAAGGCTTACATCAGATCTGGTACACAACATGGCATACATAATAGACCCTATGGCTGGGGCATAGGGGATGGCACTCATCTCTTCTATATCTTCTGCCGTGGTCGGGCATTGAGCCGAGCTCAATCTCACACCTTGCAATACAGGCAAGAACCCTTTCTTGGACTGATCCATATTGAACTTCTTCAATATCTTATCAAGGTATGTGCTTTGTGAAAGACCTATGAGGCGTCTCGATCTATCCCTATAGATCTTGATGCCTAATATGTAAGCAGCTTCTCCAAGGTCCTTCATTGAAAAACACTTATTCAAGTAGGCCTTAATGCTGTCCAAAAGTTCTATGTCATTTCCCATCAAAAGTATGTCATCCACATATAATATGAGAAATGCTACAGAGCTCCCACTCACTTTCTTGTAAACACAGGCTTCTCCATAAGTCTGCATAAACCCAAACGCTTTGATCATCTTATCAAAGCGAATGTTCCAACTCTGAGATGCTTGCACCAGCACATAAATGGACCTCTCGAGCTTGCATACCTTGTTAGCAGTCTCAGGATCAACAAAACACTTCCGGCTGCATCATATACAGTTCTTCCTTAAGATAGCCGTTAAGGAATGCCATTTTGATGTCCATTTGCCATATCTCATAATCATAGTATGCGCCAATTGCTAACATGATTCAGACGGACTTCAGCTTAGCTACGGGAGAGAAAGTCTCATCGTAGTCAACCCCTTGAATTTGCCGATAACCCTTAGCGACAAGTCGAGCTTTATAGATGGTAACATTACCATCCGCGTCCGTCTTCTTCTTAAAGATCCATTTATTTTCTATCGCTCGCCGATCATCGGGCAAGTCTGTCAAAGTCCATACTTTGTTTTCATACATGGATCCTATCTCGGATTGCATGGCTTCAAGCCATTTGTTGGAATCTGGGCCCGCCATCGCTTCTTCATAGTTTGAAGGTTCACCGTTGTCTAACAACATGATTTCTAGGACAGGGTTGCCATACCACTCTGGTGTGGAACGTGTCCTTGTGGACCTATGAAGTTCAGTAGCAATTTGATCCGAAGTACCTTGATCATCATCATTAATTTCCTCTCCAGTCGGTGTAGGCACCATAGGAACATTTTCCTGAGCTGCACTACTTTCCTGTTCAAAAGGTAGTACTTCATTGAGTTCTACTTTCCTCCCACTTACTTCTTTTGAGAGAAACTCTTTCTCCATAAAGGACCCGTTCTTGGCAACAAAGATCTTGCCTTCGGATCTAAGGTAGAAGGTACACCCAATGGTTTCCTTAGGGTATCCTATGAAGACGCATTTTTCCGACTTGGCTTCGAGCTTTTCAGGTTGAAGTTTCTTGACATAAGCATCACATGCCTAAACTTTTAGAAACGACAGCTTAGGTTTCTTCCCAAACCATTGGTGTCGTCTCAACGGATTTAGACGGTGCCCTATTTAAAGTGAATGTAGCTGTCTCTAGAGCGTATCCCCAAAATGATAGCGGTAAATTGGTAAGAGACATCATAGATCGCACCATATCCAATAGAGTGTGATTATGATGTTCGGACACACCGTTACGCTGAGGTGTTCCAGGTCGCGTGAGTTGTGAAACGATTCCACATTTCCTTAAGTGCGTACCAAATTCGTGACTTAAATATTCTCCTCCACGATCTGATTGTAAGAACTTTGTTTTTCGGTCACGTTGATTCTCTACCTCATTCTGAAATTCCTTGAACTTTTCAAAGGTCTCAGACTTGTGTTTCATCAAGTAGACATACCCATATCTACTTAAGTCAACAGTGAGAGTTAGAACATAATGATATCCTCCGCGAGCCTCAACGCTCATTGGACCGCACACATCAGTATGTATGATTTCCAATAAGTTGGTTGCTCGCTCCATTGTCCCGGAGAACGGAGTCTTGGTCATTTTGCCCATGAGGCATGGTTCACATGTGTCAAATGATTCATAATCGAGAGACTCTAAAAGTCCATCAGCATGGAGCTTCTTCATGCGCTTGACACCAATGTGACCAAGGCGGCAGTGCCACAAGTATGTGGGACTACCGTTATCAACCTTACATCTTTTGGTATTCACACTATGAATATGTGTCACATTACGTTCGAGATTCATTAAGAATAAACCATTGACCAGCGGCGCATGACCATAAAACATATCTCTCATATAAATAGAACAACCATTATTCTCGGATTTAAATGAGTAGCCAACTCGCATTAAACAAGATCCAGATACAATGTTCATGCTCAAAGCTGGCACTAAATAAAAATTATTGAGGTTTAAAACTAATCTCGTAGGTAAATGTAGAGGTAGCGTGCCGACGGTGATCACATCGACCTTGGAACCATTCCCGACGTGCATCGTCACCTCGTCCTTCGCCGGTCTCCGCTTATTCCGCAGCTCCTGCTTTGAGTTACAAATATGAGCAACAACACCGGTATCAAATACCCAGGATCTACTACGAGTACTGGTAAGGTACACATCAATTACATGTATATCACATATACCTTTACTGTTGCCGGCCTTCTTGTCCGCTAAGTATTTGGGGCAGTTCCGCTTCCAGTGGCCCTTCCCTTTGCAATAAAAGCACTCAGTCTCAGGCTTGGGTCCATTCTTTGACTTCTTCCCGACAACTGGCTTACCGGGTGCGGCAACTTCCTTGCCGTCCTTCTTGAAGTTCTTCTTACCTTGCCTTTCTTGAACTTAGTGGTTTTATTGACCATCAACACTTGATGTTCCTTTTTGATTTCCACCTCCGCTGATTTCAGCATTGAAAATACTTCAGGAATAGTTTTCACCATCCCCTGCATATTGTAGTTCATCACAAAGCTCTTGTAGCTAGGTGGAAGCGACTGAAGGATTCTGTCAATGACCGCCTCGTCCGGGAGGTTAATGTCCAGCTGGTACAAGCGGTTGTGCAACCCAGACATTTTGAGTATGTGCTCACTGACATAACTATTTTCCTCCATCTTACAACTATAGAACTTGTCGGAGACTTCATATCTCTCGACCCGGGCATGAGCTTGGAAAACCATTTTCAGCTCCTCGAACATCTCATATGCTCCGTGTTGCTCAAAACGCTTTTGGAGCCCCGGTTCTAAGCTGTAAAGCATGCCGCACTGAACGAGGGAGTAATCATCAGCACGTGACTGCCAAGCGTTCATAACGTCTTGGTTCTCTGGGATGGGTGCTTCACCTAGCGGTCGTTCTAGGACATATGCTTTCTTGGGAGCTATGAGGATGATCCTCAGGTTCTGGACCCAGTCCGTATAGTTGCTGCCATCATCTTTCAGCTTGGTTTTCTCTAGGAACGCGTTGAAGTTGAGGTTGACATGAGCATTGGCCATTTGATCTACAAGACATTTTGCAAACGTTTTTAGACTAAGTTCATGATAATTAACTTCATCTATTCAAATTATTTAATGAACTCCCACTCAGATTAGACATCCCTCTAGTCATCTAAGTGATACATGATCCGAGTCGACTAGGCCGTGTCCGATCATCACGTGAGACAGACTAGTCATCATCGGTGAACATCTCCATGTTGATCGTATCTTCCATACGACTCATGTTCGACCTTTCGGTCTCTGTGTTCCGAGGCCATGTCTATACATGCTAGGCTCGTCAAGTTAACCTAAGTGTTTTGCATGTGTAAATCTCTCTTACACCCGTTGTATGTGAACGTTAGAATCTATCACACCCGATCATCACATGGTGATTCGAAACAACAAACTTTCGCAACGGCGCACAGTTAGGGGGAACACTTTCTTGAAATTATTATGAGGGATCATCTTATTTACTACCGTCGTTCTAAGTAAATAAGATGCAAAAACATGATAAACATCACATGCAATCAAATAGTGACATGATATGGCCAATATCATATAGCTCCTTTGATCTTCATCTTCGGGGCGCCATGATCATCTTCGTCACCGGCATGACACCATGATCTCCATCATCATGATCTCCATCATCGTGTCTCCATGAAGTTGCTCGCCAACTATTACTTCTACTACTATGGCTAACGGTTTAGCAATAAAGTAAAGTAATTACATGGTGTTTAATCATTGACATGTAAGTCATACAATAATTAAGACAACTCCTATGGCTCCTGCCGGTTGTCATACTCATCGACATGCAAGTCGTGATTCCTATTACAAGAACATGATCTCATACATCACATATATATCATTCATCACAACTTTTGGCAATATCACATCACAAAGCATATGCTGCAAAAACAAGTTAGACGTCCTCTAATTGTTGTTGCATGTTTTACGTGGTTGCAATAGGGTTCTAGAAAGAACGTTTTCTTACCTACGTAAAAGCCACAACGTGATATGCCAACTTATATTTACCCTTCATAAGGAACCTTTTCGTCGAATCCGCTCCAACTAAAGTGGGAAAGACAGACACCCGCTAGCCACCTTATGCAACTAGTGCATGTCAGTCGGTGGAACCTATCTCACGTAAGCGTACGTGTAAGGTCGGTCCGGGCCGCTCATCCCACGATGCCGCCGAAGCAAAATAAGACTAGTAGTGGCAAGAAAGTTGACAACATCTACACCCACAACAAATTGTGTTCCACTCGTGAAAAGAGAACTACGCATAGACCTAGCTCATGATGCCAATGTTGGGGAACGTTGCAGAAAATAAAAATTTTCTATGCTTCACCAAGATCAATCTATGAGTTCATCTAGCAACGAGAGAGAGGAGTGCATCTACATACCCTTGTAGATCGCGAGCGGAAGCGTTCAAGAGAACGGGGTTGAGGGAGTCGTGATCCAAATCATCGATGATCCTAGTGCTGAACGGACAGCACCTCCGCATTCAACACACGTACGGTTGGGGAAGACGTCTCCTCCTTCTTGATCCAGCAAGGGGGAAGGAGAGGTTGATGGAGATCCAGCAGCACAACAGCGTGGTGGTGGATGCAGCAGCGATCTCGGCAGAGCTTCGCCAAGCACTACGAGAGGGAGAGGTGTTGCGGAGGGAGAGGGAGGCGCCAAGAGCATGGGTGCGGCTGCCCTCCCTCGCGCCCTCTTTATATAGGGCCCCTAGGGGGGGGGGCGCCGGCCCTAGGAGATGCAATCTCCAAGGGGGGCGGCGGCCAAGGGGGTGGCTTGCCCCCCAAGCCAAGTGGAGGCGCCCCCACCCCTAGGGTTTCCAACCCTAGGCGCAAAGGGGGGCCGGGTGGGGGCACCAGCCCAGCAGGGCCTGGTTCCCCTCCCACTTCAGCCCATGGGGCCTTCGGGATAGGTGGCCCCACCCGGTGGACCCTCGGGACCCTTCCGGTGGTCCCGGTACAATACCGGTGACCCCCGAAACTTTCCCGATGGCCGAAACCTGACTTCCTATATATAATTCTTCACCTCAGGACCATTCCGGAACTCTTCGTGATGTCCGGGATCTCATCCGGGACTCTGAACAACTTTCAGGTTACTGCATACTCATATC
This sequence comes from Triticum dicoccoides, assembly GCF_002162155.2. NCBI lineage: Eukaryota > Viridiplantae > Streptophyta > Magnoliopsida > Poales > Poaceae > Triticum > Triticum dicoccoides. The sequence goes on from NC_041385.1 coordinate 832,493,870, forward strand.
TCCACAACCCTAGCGTCACCGAACCTTAAGTGTGTAGACCCTACGGGTTCGGGAGACACGCAGACATGACCGAGACGACTCTCCGGTCAATAACTAACAGCGGGATCTGGTTACCCATGTTGGCTCCCACATGCTCCTCGATGATCTCATCGGATGAACCACGATGTCGAGGATTCAAGTGTCACGCCCAATATGCGACCCTATCCAAAAGGAACTCGAAGGTCCCACCAAGGATAGACCCGTATATTGAAACGCTTTTGCAAGGTGGATATCATTACATCAACATTACATAATATATGGGGATACATACATAAGGCATGCAATGCCACACGAATACAACATCACAATACATCAGAGCATCATCCGACTATGGATGATTCACAAACAGAAACTCAAACGACATCCACCCTGCTAGCCCAGGCTGCCGACCTGGAACCTATCCCCTGATCGATGAAGAAGCAGAAGAAGAACTCAAGCACGCAAGCAGCGCTCTCGCGTCATGATCATCGCATAACCTGTACCTGCAACTGTTGTTGTAGTAATCTGTGAGCCATGAGGACTCAGCAATCCCATTACCATGGGTATCAAGACTAGCAAAGCTTAATAGGAAAGGAAGGGGTAAAGTGGTGAGGTTGCAGCAGCGACTAAGCATGATATGGTGGCTAACATACGCAAATAAGAGCGAGAAGAGAGCAAGAGGAACGGTCGTCAACTAGTAATGATCAAGAAGTGATCCTAAACTCTACTTACGTCAAACATAACCCAGAAACCGTGTTCACTTCCCGGACTCCACCGAGAAGAGACCATCACGGCTACACACGCGGTTGATGCGTTTTAATTCGGATCTGGTGTCAAGTTGTCTACAACCGGACATTAACAAATTCCCATCTGCCTATAACCGCAGGCACGGCTTTTGAAAGATTATACCCTGCAGGGGTGTCCCAACTTAGCCCATGACAAGCTCTCGCGATCAACGAAGGAATAGACCTTCTCCCAGGAAGACCCGATCAGACTCGAAATCCCGGTTTACAAGACATTTCGGCAATGGTAAAACAAGACCAGCAAGACCGCCCGATGCGCCGACATCCTGATAGAAGCTGCACATATCTCGTTCTCAGGGCAACACCGGATGAGACAAGCTACGAGTAAAACCAGACCTTGAGTTTCCCCGAGGTGGCCCCGCAGGCGGCTCGGTTCGGACCAACACTTAGACAAGCACTGGCCTGGGGGGGGGGTTAAAAATAAAGATGACCCTCGGGATGCGCGACTCCCAAGGGAAAAAGGGCTAGGTGAGGCAAATGGTAAAACCAAGGTTGGGCCTTGCTGGAGGAGTTTTATTCAAAGCGAACTGTCAAGGGGGTCCCATAAATCACCCGACCGCGTAAGGAACGCAAAATCCGGGAACATAACACCGGTATGACGGAAACTAGGGCGACAAGAGTGGAACAAAACACTAGGCAAAAGGCCGAGTCTTCCACCCTTTACCAAGTATATAGATGCATTAATAAAATATAAGAGATATTGTGGTATCCCAACCAAAAATCCTGTCCACCATGGAGAAATCTTCAACTTCACCTGCAACTAGCAACGCTATAAGAGGGCTGAGCAAAAGCGGTAACATAGCCAATCAATGGTTTGCATAGGAAAGGTGTCAAAGGTTAGAGGTTCATGGCAATATGGGATGGCTTGATAAAGAGGTGATAGGTAGCGCAGCATAGTGATAGAACAGAATAACTAGCATAGCAATGATAGTAATGAGATCCAAGGTCACGGTCATCTTGCCTGAAATCCCTCTAGGAAGAAGAATGAGTCCATGAAGAAGATGAAGCCACGAAGACGAACCAAGCGTAGACGAATGGATCCTCACTATCACGCGAAACAGGAACTATCGAGAATAAGCACACAACATAGTAAACACACCACACATGAACAAGGCATGATGCACAACAAGCATGATGCATGACCAAGCTACACGAAGCTACTCATGGCAAGAGATGATGCAAACAAGAGCAACACATCAAGGCAAGTTTAAATGAGGCCGGGAACAACATATGACAATTCCGGTAAGTCCTCATATGCAAGTTTCGAAGTTAGTCCAGATCTGAATAAACCTTATGTTCAAGTTGTTAAACATCCCATTAAGATGCACAAAGATGATCTACACGAGATTCTAGTCAAGTTACATATAAAGATCATTTAGTTCGGAGCTACGGCCTAGAAGATATGAGCAAAACAAGTTAAACATGGCATTGATGCAAAATGCACACAAACATCAAGCAAACACCTGAAAACATGGATGCAACATGATAATATGAAACTACATGCAATTCTAAGCAAGTCTCATATAAAGCACACTCAAAACGGAGCAACGGTTCAACACATGCACACTATACGAGTTTAAAGGACAAGCTGTCCAAAACAGCGACTAGGCATATTGCAAGCATCAAAACAATATGCTACAGCACCCAAACATAATAACAGAAGACATGGGCAGGATGTACAGGTAAAGCACAACAAAACATGAACACTGAGCTATCTCCAGAAATCACTAGAACATGCTCAAACACACATGGTAAGATTGCAAGTTTTAACAATTTCAGACTTTGCAGAAAATAACAGCACGATGCAATGTTTAGAGCTATCAAACAACATGTTACAGGAACTTATAATGGCAAACAAAGGCATGGCATGAATCTACTAATTGCATAGATCAAGAGTCCCTTACTAACCATAAGCTAAAAGGGATCAGAAGATATGATGGCACCCACGTAAACATAGCAAGTTTCATATACAGATTCAAACATGGCAGGAACATAAAAATGAAGGCATGTAGATGAGCTTGTGCAACTCACTACAGAGCAATACATGGCATGGCAAGGCACCCAACAGTAAGAAGGCATGTTTGTGAAACAAACCAAGTCAAGAACAAGTTCATAGCATGCAAGGATCAACTATAGCAACCTTGGCCAAATTGAATAACACGTAAACAATCTGCCAGGAAACAGAATGAAGCAAAAGTAGAGCACGAAAAGGACATGCTAGTCTACTCCATAATTGCAACCAGGACCATGGATGGATAGACAATAACCATGTTTACAAAACACCCTTACTGAAGTATCTCAAATTATGCATGGATCTCTCTGTAGCATCAAGTTTACATGCCAACATTTTAACAGCAAAACAGGGACTAAAATCAGCATTAACACGAAGCCTAGTTTGCATGCTTGTGCTAGTCACCACATTGATCCCAAAAATACATGGCAAGCACCACTATAAAGAAGACATGGCATAGTTCAAAACACATGTAGGAATCAACCTCATAGGATGCACACATCAATCATGGCAAAAATGACAAAAGAGCTCGTTCTGATAATAGACAGCAGAAAACGAAATGAAGCACTCTTGCAACGATGATTCAGGCATCTAGATGATCTCAAATGAATATGATGCAATGGAATAAAATGATGAACTCTTCGAGCGAACAATTTGACATATTACACGCACGAAACGGAGCTACGGATGCAGAGTTACAGCAGGTCAAACATGGCATGATTTTTATAGATAACAGGGACTTAGCAGAAATATGGACCTCGGGGGAAAAAGTCAACGCGGCCGGAATCTTGCCGGAGAGTCGCCGGACTTGACGGGGACGATGCCGGGGAGGCAGATCCGGGGCCGGGGAGCTCTCCTCCGGCCGGATCTCGCCGGATCCGGCGCGGGGCAGCGCGGGGACGACGGCGAAGGGGCTGGGCCGCGCGGCGGAGGCCGGGGAGGCGCGGGCTCCGGCGAGGTCTAGGGTCGGCCGACGGAGCACCAGCGGCAGAGGGGCGGGCGCACGGGCGCGCGGACGCGCGCGGAGA